>NC_143017.1:6190692-6343035 GCF_055824585.1 Amblyomma mixtum
GGGGGCTCGTAAAGCAGAGGGTAAAATGTGTGATTGCTTTTTGAGGAAGGGAAATGCGCCATATCTGTTTTCCACAGCTCTGAAACCAATACACGGGGCTCGGAAAGCAGAGGGTATAAATTGTGAATAGGTTTTTGAGGAAAGGAAATGCGCCGTGTGTCTTTTCCACAGCTCCGAAATTAGTAGACCTAGGGCTTGGAAAGCAAACGGTAAAATTTGTGAATAGGATTTTGAGGAAAGTAAATGCACTGTTTTCCACAGCCCCGAAACCAATACGCGGACGCTCGTAAAGCAGAGGGTAAAATTTTTGACTGGTTTTTGAGGAAAGGAAATGCGCCGTATCTGTTTTCCACAGCCCAGAAACCAATACGCAGGGGCACAGAAAGCAGAGGGTAAAATTTCTGATTGGTTTTCGAGGATAGGATATGTGCCGTATCTGTCCCCAAAGCGTCGAAACCAGTAGACCGGGAGCTTGGAAAGCAAAGGGTAAAATTTCTGAATAGGTTTTTGAGGAAAGAAAATGCACCGTATCTGTTTTCGACAGCCCCGAAACAATACGCGGGGGCTCGGAAAGCAGAGGGTAAAATTTCTGATTGGTTTTTGAGGAAGGAAAATGCGCCATTTCTGTCCTCCAAAGCTTCGAATCCAGTAGACCGGGAGCTTGGAAAGCAAAGGGTAAAATTTGTGAATAGGTTTTTGAGGAAAGGAAATGCACCATATCTGTTTTCCACAGCCCCGAAACCAATGCGCGGGGGCACGGAAACCAAGGGTACAATTTGTGATTAGTTGTTGAGGAAAGAAAATGCGCCGTATGTTTACCACAGCTCCGAAACCAATACGCGGGGGCTCGGAAAGCTGAGGGTAAAATTTTTTCATTGGCTTTTGACAAAAAGAAACGCGCCGTATCTGCCTTCCACGGCTTCGAAACCAGTAGACCAGGGGCTAGGAAAGCGAAGGGTAAAATTTGTGAATAGGTTTTTGAGGAAGAGAAATGCGCTGTATCTGTTTTCCACAGCTCCGAAACCAATACTCGGGGGCTCGGAAAGCAGAGGGTAAACTTTGTTCATTGGTTTATGAGGAAGTGATATGCGCCGTATCTGCCTTCCGCAGCTTCGAAATCAGTAGCCGGGGGCTTGGAAAGCAGAGGGTAAAATTTGTGCTTTGGTTTTTGAGTAAAGGAAATGCGCCGTAACTGCCTTCCACAGCTTCGAAACCAGTAGACGGGGGCTTGGAACGCAGAGGGTAAAATTTGTGTATTGGTGTTTGAGGAAAAGAAATGCGCCGTATCTGCCTTCCACAGCTTCGAAACCAGTAGACCGGGAGCTTGGAAACCAAAGGGTAAAATTTGTGAATAGGTTTTTGAGGAAGGGAAATGCACCGTATCTGTCCACCAAAGCTTCGAAAGCAGTAGACCGGAAGCTTGGAAAGCAAAGGGTAAAATATGTGAATCGGTTTTTGAGGAAACGAAATTCACTTTATCTGTTTTCCCCAGCCCCGAGACCAATACGCGGGGGCTCGGAAAGCAAGGGTAAAATTTGTGAATGGTTTATTGAGGGAAGAAAATGCGCCGTGTCGGCCTTCCACAGCTTCGAAACCAGTAGACCGGTAGTTGGAAAGCAAAGGGTAAAATATGTGAATCGGTTTTTGAGGAAAGGAAATTCACTGTATCTGTTTTCCACAGCCCCGAGACCAATACGCGGGGGCTCGGAAAGCAGAGGGTAAAATTTGTGTTTGGTTTTTGAGGAAATGAAATTCGCCGTATCTGCCTTCCACAGCTTCGAAACCAATACGCGGGGGCTCGGAAAGCAGAGAGTAAAATTTGTGATTGTTTTTTGAGGAAAGGAAATATGCCGTATCTGTTTTCCACAGCTCCGAAATTAGTTGACCGGGTGCTTGGAAAGCGAAGGGTAAAATTTCAGAATAGGTTTTTGAGGAAAGAAAATGCACCGTATTTCTTTTCGACAGCCCCGAAACAATACGCGGGGTCTCGGAAAGCAGAGGGTAAAATTTCTGATTGGTTTTTGAGGAAGGAAAATGCGCTGTTTCTGTCCTCCAAAGCTTCGAAACCAGTAGACCGGGAGCTTGGAAAGCAAAGGGTAAAATTTGTGAATAGGTTTTTGAGGAAAGGAAATGCACCATATCTGTTTTCCACAGCCCCGAAACCAATGCGCGGGGGTAGGGAAAGCAAGGGTAAAACTTGTGATTAGTTTTTGAGGAAAGAAAATGGGCCGTATGTTTACCACAGCTCCGAAACCAATACGCGGGCTCTCGGAAAGCTGAGGGTAAAATTTTTTCATTGGCTTTTGAGAAAAAGAAACGCACCGTATCTGCCTTCCACGGCTTCGAAACCAATAGAGCAGGGGCTTGGAAAGTGAAGGGTAAAATTTGTGAATATGTTTTTGAGGAAGGCAAATGCGCCGTATCTGTTTTCCACAGCTCCGAAACCAATACTCGGGGGCTCGGAAAGCAGAGGGTAAACTTTGTTCATTGGTTTATGAGAAAATGAAATGCGCCGTATCAGCCTTCCGCAGCTTCGAAATCAGTAGACCGGGGGCTTGGAAAGCAGAGGGTAAAATTTGTGCTTTGGTGTTTGAGGAAAGGAAATGCGCCGTATCTGCCTTCCACAGCTTCGAAACCAGTAGACGTGGGCTTGGAAAGCAGAGGATAAAATTTGTGTATTGGTTTTTGAGGAAAAGAAATGCGCCGTATCCGCCTTCCACAGCTTCGAAACCAGTAGACCGGGAGCTTGGAAACCAAAGGGTAAAATTTGTGAATAGGTTTTTGAGGAAGGGAAATGCACCGTATCTGTCCACCAAAGCTTCGAAAGCAGTAGACCGGAAGCTTGGTAAGCAAAGGGTAAAATTTGTGCATTGGTTTTTGAGGAAAAGAAATGCGCCGTATCTGCTTTCCACAGCGCCGAAGCCAATACGCGGAGGTCCGGAGTGCAGAGGGAAAAATTTGTTCAGTGGTTTATGAGGAAATGAAATGCGCCGTATCTGCCTGCCACATCTTCGAAATCACTAGACCGGGGGCTTGGAAAAGAGACGGTAAAATTTGTGAATAGGTTTTTGAGGAAAGGAAATGCACCGTATCTGTTTTCCGCAGCCCCGAAACCAATAAGCAGGGGCTCGAAAATCAGAGGGTAAAATTAGTGCCTTGGTTTTTGAGGAAAGAAAATGCGCCGTATCAGTCCTACAAAGCTTCGAAACCAGGAGACCGGGATCTTGGAAAGCAAAGGGTAAAATCTGTGAATAAGATTTTGAGGAAAGGAAATACACTGTATCTGTTTTCCACAGTCCCGAAACAAATAGGCGGGGGCCCGTAAAGCAGAGGGTAAAATGTGTGATTGCTTTTTCAGGACGGGAAATGCGCCCTATCTGTTTTCCACAGCTCCGAAACCAATACACGGTGGCTCGGAAAGCAGAGGGTATAATTTGTGGATAAGTTTACCTTTTGCTTTACCTTTTTGCTTTACTTTTTGCTTTGCGCCGTGTCTGCCCTCCACAGCTTCGAAACGAGTGAACCGGTAGCTTGGAATGCAAAGGGTAAAATTTGTGAATAGGTTTTTGAGGAAAGGAAATGCACCGTATCTGTTTTCCGCAGCCCCGAAACCAACAAGCAGGGGCTCGAAAATCAGAGGGTAAAATTTGTTCATTGGTTTATGAGGAAGTGAAATGCGGCGTATCTGCCTTCCACAGCTTCGAAATTAGTAGACAGGTGGCTTGGAAAAGAGACGGTAAAATTTGTCCATTGGTTTTTTAAGAAAGGAAATGCGCCGTATCTGCCTTCCACGGCTTCGAAACCAGTAGACCGGGGGCTTGGAAAGCCGAGGACAAAATTTGTGCATTGGTTTTTGAGGAAAGAAAATGCGCCGTATCAGTCCTACAAAGCTTCGAAACCAGGAGACCGGGATCTTGGAAAGCAAAGGGTAAAATCTGTGAATAAGATTTTGAGGAAAGGAAATACACTGTATCTGTTTTCCACAGCCCCGAAACAAATAGGCGGAGGCTCGTAAAGCAGAGGGTAAAATGTGTGATTGCTTTTTGAGGAAGTGAAATGCGCCGTATCTGTTTTCCACAGCTCCGAAACCAATACGCGGGCGCTCGGAAAGCAGAGGGTATAATTTGTGAATAGTTTTCTGAGGAAAGGAAATGCGCCGTGTCTGTTTTCCACAGCTCCGAAATTAGTATACCTGGGGCTTGGAAAGCAAAGGGTAAAATTTGTGAGTAGGATTTTGAGGAAAGGAAATGCACTGTGTCTGTTTTCCACAGCCCCGAAACCAATACGCGGAGGCTCGTAAAGCAGAGGGTAAATTTTGTGATTGGTTTTTGAGGAAGGGAAATGCGCCGTATCTGTTTTCCACAGCTCCGAAACCAATACGCGGGGGCTCGGAAAGCAGAGGGTATAATTTGTGATTGGTTTTTGAGGAAAGGAAATGCGCCGTATCTGTTTTCCGCAGCCCCGAAACCAATAAGCAGGGGCTCGAAATTCAGAGGGTAAAATTAGTTCATTGGTTTATGAGGAAGTGAAATGCGCCGTATCTGCCTTCCACAGCTTCGAAATTAGTAGACTGGTGGCTTGGAAAACAGACGGTAAAATTTGTTCATTGGTTTTTGAGGAAAGGAATTGCGCCGTATCTGCCTTCCACGGCTTCGAAACCAGCAGAGGGTAAAATTAGTGCATTGGTTTTTGAGGAAAGAAAATGCGCCGTATCTGTTTTCGACAGCCCCGAAACAATACGCGGGGGCTCGGAAAGCAGAGGGTAAAATTTCTGATTGGTTTTTGAGGAAGGAAAATGCGCCATTTCTGTCCTCCAAAGCTTCGAATCCAGTAGACCGGGAGCTTGGAAAGCAAAGGGTCAAATTTGTGAATAGGTTTTTGAGGAAAGGAAATGCACTGTATCTGTTTTCCACAGACCCGAAACAAATAGGCGGGGGCTCGTAAAGCAGAGGGTAAAATGTGTGATTGCTTTTTGAGGAAGGGAAATGCGCCATATCTGTTTTCCACAGCTCCGAAACCAATACACGGGGGCTCGGAAAGCAGAGGGTATAAATTGTGAATAGGTTTTTGAGGAAAGGAAATGCGCCGTGTCTGTTTTCCACAGCTCCGAAACCAATACGCGGGGGCACAGAAAGCAGAGGGTAAAATTTCTGATTGGTTTTCGAGGATAGGATATGCGCCGTATCTGTCCCCCAAAGCGTCGAAACCAGTAGACCGGGAGCTTGGAAAGCAAAGGGTAAAATTTCTGAATAGGTTTTTGAGGAAAGAAAATGCACCGTATCTGTTTTCGACAGCCCCGAAACAATACGCGGGGGCTCGGAAAGCAGAGGGTAAAATTTCTAATTGGTTTTTGAGGAAGGAAAATGCGCCATTTCTGTCCTCCAAAGCTTCGAATCCAGTAGACCGGGAGCTTGGAAAGCAAAGGGTAAAATTTGTGAATAGGTTTTTGAGGAAAGGAAATGCACCATATCTGTTTTCCCCAGCCCCGAGACCAATACGCGGGGGCTCGAAAAACAAGGGTAAAATTTGTGATTGGTTTTTGAGGAAAGAAAATGCGAAGTATGTTTACCACAGCTCCGAAACCAATACGCGGGGGCTCGGAAAGCTGAGGGTAAAATTTTTTCATTGGTTTCTGAGGAAAAGAAACGCGCCGTATCTGCCTTCCTCAGCTTCGAAACCAGTAGACCAGGGGCTTGCAAAGCAAAGGGTAAAATTTGTGAATAGGTTTTTGAGGAAGGGAAATGCGCCGTATCTGTTTTCCACAGCTCCGAATCCAATACTCGGGGGCTCGGAAAGGAGACGGTAAAATTTGTGCATTGGTTTTTGAGGAAAGGAAATGCGCCGTGTCGGCCTTCCACAGCTTCGAAACCAGTAGACCGGGAGTTGGAAAGCAAAGGGTAAAATTTCTGAATAGGTTTTTGAGGAAAGAAAATGCACCGTATCTGTTTTCGAAAGCCCCGAAACAATACGCGGGGGCTCGGAAAGCAGAGGGTAAAATTTCTGATTGGTTTTTGAGGAAGGAAAATGCGCCGTTTCTGTCCTCTAAAGCTTCGAAACCAGTAGACCGGGAGCTTGGAAAGCAAAGGGTAAAATTTGTGAATAGGTTTTTGAGGAAAGGAAATGCACCATATCTGTTTTCCACAGCTCCGAAACCAATACTCGGGGGCTCGGAAAGCAGAGGGTAAACTTTGTTCATTGGTTTATGAGGAAATGAAATGCGCCGTATCTGCCTTCCGCAGCTTCGAAATCAGTAGACCGCGGGCTTAGAAAGCAGAGGGTAAAATTTGTGCTTTGGTGTTAGAGGAAAGGAAATGCGCCGTATCTGCCTTCCACAGCTTCGAAACCAGTAGACGGGGGCTTGGAAAGCAGAGGGTAAAATTTGTGAATAGGTTTTTGAGGAAGGGAAACGCGCCGTATCTGTTTTCCACAGCTCCGAAACCAATACTCGGGGGCTCGGAAAGCAGAGGGTAAACTTTGTTCATTGGTTTATGAGGAAATGAAATGCGCCGTATCTGCCTTCCGCAGCTTCGAAATCAGTAGACCGCGGGCTTGGAAAGCAGAGGGTAAAATTTGTGCTTTGGTGTTAGAGGAAAGGAAATGCGCCGTATCTGCCTTCCACAGCTTCGAAACCAGTAGACGGGGGCTTGGAAAGCAGAGGGTAAAATTTGTGAATAGGTTTTTGAGGAAGGGAAACGCGCCGTATCTGTTTTCCACAGCACAGAACCCAATACGCGGGGGCACGGAAAGCAGAGGGTAAAAGTTGTGATTGGTTTTTGAGGAAAGAAAATGCGCCGCATCTGTCTTCCAAAGCTTCGAAACCAGTAGACCGGGAGCTTGAAAATCAAAGGGTAAAATTCGTGAATAGGTTTTTGACGAATGAAAATGCACCGTATGTTTTCCACAGCATCGACACCAATTTCTGGGGCTCGGATAGCAGAGGATAAAATTTGTGATTGGTTTTTGAATAAAGGAAATGCGCTGTATCTGTCCTCCAAAGCTTCGAAACCAGTAGACCGGGAACTTGGAAAGCAAAGGGTAAAATTTGTGAATAGGTTTTGGAGGAAGGGAAATGCACCGTATCTGACTTCCAATGCTCGGAAACAAATAACCGGGGGTATGGAAAGCAGGGGGTAAAAGTAGTAAATCGGTTTTCAAGGAAAGGAAATGCGCCATATTTGTATTCCCTAGCTTGGAAACCAGTAGAGCGGGGGCAGGGAAAGCAGAGGCAAAAATTTTTATATTGGTTTTTGAGGAATGAAAATGACCATATCTCTCTTCTACTGCTTCGAAACCAGTAGACCGCGCGCTTGAAAAGCAAAGAGTAAATTTTGTTCATTGGTTTATGAGGAAATGAAATATGCCGTATCTGCCTTCCACAGCTTCGAAATCAGTAGACCGGGGGCTTGGAAAGGAGACGGTAAAGTTTGTGCATTGGTTTTTGAGGAAAGGAAATGCGCCGTATTTGCCCTTCACAGCTTCGAAACCAGTAGACCGGGGGCTCGGAAAGCAAAAGGTAAAATTGAAATTGGTTTTTGAGGAAAGAAAATGCGCCGTATCAGTCCTACAAAGCTTCGAAACCAGTAGACCGGGAGCTTGGAAAGCAAGGGGTAAAATTTGTGAATAGGATTTTGAGGAAAGGAAATGCACTGTATCTGTTTTCCACAGCCCGAAACCAATACGCGGGGGCTCGGAAAGCAGAGGGTAAAATTTGTTCAATAGTTTATGAGGAAATGAAATGCGCCGTATCTGCCTTCCACAGCTTCGAAATCAGTAGACCGGGGGCTTGGAAAAGAGATGGTAAAATTTGTGGATTGGTTTTTGAGGAAAGGAAATGCGCCGTGTCGCCCTTCCACAGCTTCGAAACCAGTAGACCGGGAGCTTGGAAAGCAAAAGTTAAAATATGTGAATCGGTTTTTGAGGAAAGGAAATTCACTGTATCCGTTTTCCACAGCCCCGAGACCAATACGCGGGGGCTCGGAAAGCAGAGGGTAAAATTTGTGTTTGGTTTTTGAGGAAATGAAATTCGTCGTATCTGCCTTCCACAGCTTCGAAACCAATACGCCGGGGCTCGGAAAGCAGAGGGTAAAATTTGTGATTGTTTTTTGAGGAAAGGAAATGCACTGTATCTGTTTTCCACAGCCCGAAACCAATACGCGGGGGCTCGGAAAGCAGAGGGTAAAATTTGTTCAATAGTTTATGAGGAAATGAAATGCGCCATATCTGCCTTCCACAGCTTCGAAATCAGTAGACCGGGGGCTTGGAAAAGAGACGGTAAAATTTGTGGATTGGTTTTTGAGGAAAGGAAATGCGCCGTGTCTGCCTTCCACAGCTTCGAAACCAGCAGACCGGGAGCTTGGAAATCAAAGGGTAAAATATGTGAATCGGTTTTTGAGGAAAGGAAATTCACTGTATCTGTTTTCCACAGCCCCGAGACCAATGCGCGGGGGCTCGGAAAGCAGAGGGTAAAATTTGTGTTTGGTTTTTGAGGAAATGAACTTCACCGTATCTGCCTTCCACAGCTTCGAAACCAATACGCGGGGGCTCGGAAAGCAGAGGGTAAAATTTGTGATTGTTTTTTGAGGAAAGGAAATGCGCCGTATCTGCCTCCACAGCTTCGAAACCAGTAGACCGGGGATTTGGAAAGCAGAGGGTAAAATTTGTGCATTGGTTTTTGAGGAAAAGAAGTGCGCCGTATCTGCCTTCCACAGCTTCGAAACCAGTAGACCGGGGGCTTGGAAAAGAGACGGTAAAATTTGTGCATTGGTTTTTGAGGAAAGGAAATGCGCCGTATCTGCCCTCCACAGCTTCGAAACGACTAAACCGGGAGCTTGGAAAGCAAAGGGTAAAATTTGTGAATAGGATTTTGAGGAAAGGAAACCACTGTATCTGTTTTCCACAGCCCCGAAACCAATACGCGGGGGCTCGTAAAGCAGAGGGCAAAATTTGTGATTGGTTTTTGAGGAAGGGAAATGCGCCGTATTCCACAGCTCCGAAACCAATACACGGGGGCTCGGAAAGCAGAGGATATAATTGGTGAATAGGTTTTTGAGGAAAGGAAATGCGCCGTATCTGTTTTTCACAGCCCTGAAACCAATACGCGGAGATACGGAAAGCAGAGGGTAAAATTTGTGATTGGTTTTTGAGGAAAGGAAATGCGCCGTATCTGTCCTCCGAAGCTTCGAAACCAGTAGACCGGGAGCTTGGAAATCAAAGGGTAAAATTTGTGAATAGGTTTTTGAGGAAAGGAAATACACTGTATCGGTTTTCCACAGTCCCGAAGCAAATAGGCGGGGGCTCGTAAAGCAGAGGGTAAAATGTGTGATTGCTTTTTGAGGAAGGGAAATGCGCCATATCTGTTTTCCACAGCTCCGAAACCAATACACGGGGGCTCGGAAAGCAGAGGGTATAATTTGTGACTGGTTTTTGAGGAAGGGAAATGCGCCGTATCTGTTTTCCACAGCTCCGAAACCAATACGCAGGGGCACAGAAAGCAGAGGGTAAAATTTCTGATTGGTTTTCGAGGATAGGAAATGCGCCGTATCTGTCCTCCAAAGTGTCGAAACCAGCAGACCGGGAGCTTGGAAATCAAAGTGTAAAATTTGTGAATATGTTTTTGAGGAAGGGAAATGCGCCGTATCTCCCTTCCACAGCTTTGAAACCAGTAGACCGGGGACTTGGAAAGCTGAGGGTAAAATTTGTGCATTGGTTTTTGAGGAAAATAAATGCGCCGTATCTGTCTTCCACAGCTTCGAAACCAGTAGACAGGGGGCTCGGAAAGCAAAAGGTAAAATTGGAAATTGGTTTTTGAGAAAAGAAAACGCGCCGTATCTGTCCTCCAAAGCTTCAAAACCAGTAGACCGGGAGCTTGGAAAGCAAAGGGTAAAATTTCTGAATAGGTTTTTTAGGAAAGAAAATGCTCCGTATCTGTTTTCGACAGCCCCGAAACAATACGCGGGGGCACGGAAAGCAAGGGTAAAATTTGTGATTAGTTTTTGAGGAAAGAAAATGCACCGTATGTTTACCACAGCTCCGAAACCAATACGCGGGGGCTCGGAAAGCTGAGGGTAAAATTTTTTCATTGGTTTATGAGGATATGAAATGCGCCGTATCTGCCTTCCGCAGCTTTGAAATCAGTAGACCGTGGGCTTGGAAAGCAGAGTGTAAAATTTGTGCTTTGGGGTTTGAGGAAAGGAAATGCGCCGTATCTCCCTTCCACAGCTTCGATACAAGTAGACCGGGGGCTTGGAATGCAGAGGGTAAAATTTGTGCATTGGTTATTGAGGAAAAGAATTGCGCCGTATCTGCCTTCCACAGCTTCGAAACCAGTAGACCGGAAGCTTGGAAAGCAAAGGGTAAAATTTGTGAATAGGTTTTTGAGGAAAGGAAACGCGCCGTATCTGTTTTCCACAGCACACAACCCAATACGCGGGGGCACGGAAAGCAGAGGGTAAAACTTGTGATCGGTTTTTGAGGAAAGAAAATGCGCCGCATCTGTCTTCCAAAGCTTCGAAACCAGTGGACCGGGAGCTTGGAAATCAAAAGGTAAAATTTGTGAATAGGTTTTTGACGAATGGAAATGCACCGTATGCTTTCCACAGCATCGAAACCAATTTGTGGGGCTCGGAAAGCAGAGGATAAAATTTGTGATTGGTTTTTGAATAAAGGAAATGCGCCGTATCTGTCCTCCAAAGCTTCGAAACCAGTAGACCGGGAGCTTGGAAAGCAGAGGGTATAATTTGTGATTGGTTTTTGAGGAAAAGAAATGCGCCGTGTCTGCCTTCCACAGCTTCGAAATCAGTAGACCGGGAGCTTGGAAGGAAGAGGGTTAAATTTGTGAATAGGTTTTTGAGGAAAGGAAATGCACCGTATCTGTTTTCCACAGCCCCAAAACCAATACGCTATGGCTCAGAAAGCAAGGGGAAAATTTGAAATTGATTTTGAGGAAAGAAAATGCGCCGTATCTGTCCTCCAAAACTTCGAAACCAGTAGACCGGGAGCTTGGAAAGCAAAGGGTAAAATTTGTGAATAGGTTTATGAGGAAATGAAATATGCCGCATCTGCCTTCCACAGCTTCGAAATCAGTAGACCGGGGGCTTGGAAAGGAGACGGTAAAATTTGTGCATTGGTTTTTGAGGAAAGGAAATGCGCCGTATCAGTCCTACAAAGCTTCGAAACCAGTAGACCGGGAGCTTGGAAAGCAAAGGGTAAAATATGTGAATCGGTTTTTGAGGAAAGGAACTTCACTGTATCTGTTTTCCCCAGCTCCGAGACCAATACGCGGGGGCTCGGAAAGCAGAGGGTAAAATTTGTGTTTGGTTTTTGAGGCAATGAAATTCGCCGTATCTGCCTTCCACAGCTTCGAAACCAATACGCGGGGGCTCGGAAAGCAGAGGGTAAAATTTGTGATTGTTTTTTGAGGAAAGGAAATGCGCCGTATCTGTTTTCCACAGCTCCGAAATTAGTTGACCGGGGGCTTGGAAAGCAAAGGGTAAAATTTGTGAATAGGATTTTGAGGAAAGGAAATCCACTGTATCTGTTTTCCACAGCCCCGAAACCAATACGCGGGGGCACGTAAAGCAGAGGGCAAAATTTGTGATTAGTTTTTGAGGAAGGGGAATGCGCCGCATCTGTTTTCCACAGCTCCGAAACCAATACGCGAAGGTACGGAAAGCAGAGTGTAAAATTTGTGATTGGTTTTTGAGGAAAGGAAATGCGCCGTATCTGTCCTCCGAAGCTTCGAAACCAGTAGACCAGGAGCTTGGAAATCAAAGGGTAACATTTTTGAATAGGTTTTTGAGGAAAAGAAATGCGCCGTATCTGCCTTCCACAGCGCCGAAACCAATACGCGGAGGTCCGGAGTGCAGAGGGAAAAATTTGTTCATTGGTTTATGAGGAAATGAAATGCGCCGTATCTGCCTGCCACAGCTTCGAAATCAGTAGACCGGGGGCTTGGAAAAGAGACGGTAAAATTTGTGAATAGGTTTTTGAGGAAAGGAAATGCACCGTATCTGTTTTCCGCAGCCCCGAAACCAATAAGCAGGGGCTCGAAAATCAGAGGGTAAAATTAGTGCCTTGGTTTTTGAGGAAAGAAAATGCGCCGTATCAGTCCTACAAAGCTTCGAAACCAGGAGACCGGGATCTTGGAATGCAAAGGGTAAAATTTGTGAATAGGTTTTTGAGGAAAGGAAATGCACCGTATCTGTTTTCCGCAGCCCCGAAACCAACAAGCAGGGGCTCGAAAATCAGAGGGTAAAATTTGTTCATTGGTTTATGAGGAAGTGAAATGCGCCGTATCTGCCTTCCACAGCTTCGAAATTAGTAGACAGGTGGCTTGGAAAAGAGACGGTAAAATTTGTCCATTGGTTATTTAAGAAAGGAAATGCGCCGTATATGCCTTCCACGGCTTCGAAACCAGTAGACCGGGGGCTTGGAAAGCAGAGGGTATAATTTGTGATTGGTTTTTGAGGAAAGGAAATGCGCCGTATCTGTCCTCCGAAGCTTCGAAACCAGTAGCCCGGGAGCTGGGAAATCAAAGGGTAAAATTTGTGAATAGGTGTTTGAGGAAAGGAAATGCACCGTATCTGTTTTCCGCACCCCCAAAACCAATAAGCAGGGGCTCGTAAAGCAGAGGGTAAAATGTGTGATTGCTTTTTGAGGAAGGGAAATGCGCCATATCTGTTTTCCACAGCTCTGAAACCAATACACGGGGCTCGGAAAGCAGAGGGTATAAATTGTGAATAGGTTTTTGAGGAAAGGAATTGCGCCGTATCTGCCTTCCACGGCTTCGAAACCAGCAGAGGGTAAAATTAGTGCATTGGTTTTTGAGGAAAGAAAATGCGCCGTATCAGTCCTACAAAGCTTCGAAACCAGGAGACCGGGATCTTGGAAAGCAAAGGGTAAAATCTGTGAATATGATTTTGAGGAAAGGAAATACACTGTATCTGTTTTCCACAGACCCGAAACAAATAGGCGGGGGCTCGTAAAGCAGAGGGTAAAATGTGTGATTGCTTTTTGAGGAAGGGAAATGCGCCATATCTGTTTTCCACAGCTCTGAAACCAATACACGGGGCTCGGAAAGCAGAGGGTATAAATTGTGAATAGGTTTTTGAGGAAAGGAAATGCGCCGTGTGTCTTTTCCACAGCTCCGAAATTAGTAGACCTAGGGCTTGGAAAGCAAACGGTAAAATTTGTGAATAGGATTTTGAGGAAAGTAAATGCACTGTTTTCCACAGCCCCGAAACCAATACGCGGACGCTCGTAAAGCAGAGGGTAAAATTTTTGACTGGTTTTTGAGGAAGGGAAATGCGCCGTATCTGTTTTCCACAGCTCCGAAACCAATACGCGGGTGCCCGGAAAGGAGAGGGTATAATTTGTAAATAGGCTTTTGAGGAAAGGAAATGCGCCGTATCTGTTTTCCACAGCCCAGAAACCAATACGCAGGGGCACAGAAAGCAGAGGGTAAAATTTCTGATTGGTTTTCGAGGATAGGATATGTGCCGTATCTGTCCCCAAAGCGTCGAAACCAGTAGACCGGGAGCTTGGAAAGCAAAGGGTAAAATTTCTGAATAGGTTTTTGAGGAAAGAAAATGCACCGTATCTGTTTTCGACAGCCCCGAAACAATACGCGGGGGCTCGGAAAGCAGAGGGTAAAATTTCTGATTGGTTTTTGAGGAAGGAAAATGCGCCATTTCTGTCCTCCAAAGCTTCGAATCCAGTAGACCGGGAGCTTGGAAAGCAAAGGGTAAAATTTGTGAATAGGTTTTTGAGGAAAGGAAATGCACCATATCTGTTTTCCACAGCCCCGAAACCAATGCGCGGGGGCACGGAAACCAAGGGTACAATTTGTGATTAGTTGTTGAGGAAAGAAAATGCGCCGTATGTTTACCACAGCTCCGAAACCAATACGCGGGGGCTCGGAAAGCTGAGGGTAAAATTTTTTCATTGGCTTTTGACAAAAAGAAACGCGCCGTATCTGCCTTCCACGGCTTCGAAACCAGTAGACCAGGGGCTTGGAAAGCGAAGGGTAAAATTTGTGAATAGGTTTTTGAGGAAGAGAAATGCGCTGTATCTGTTTTCCACAGCTCCGAAACCAATACTCGGGGGCTCGGAAAGCAGAGGGTAAACTTTGTTCATTGGTTTATGAGGAAGTGATATGCGCCGTATCTGCCTTCCGCAGCTTCGAAATCAGTAGCCGGGGGCTTGGAAAGCAGAGGGTAAAATTTGTGCTTTGGTTTTTGAGTAAAGGAAATGCGCCGTAACTGCCTTCCACAGCTTCGAAACCAGTAGACGGGGGCTTGGAACGCAGAGGGTAAAATTTGTGTATTGGTGTTTGAGGAAAAGAAATGCGCCGTATCTGCCTTCCACAGCTTCGAAACCAGTAGACCGGGAGCTTGGAAACCAAAGGGTAAAATTTGTGAATAGGTTTTTGAGGAAGGGAAATGCACCGTATCTGTCCACCAAAGCTTCGAAAGCAGTAGACCGGAAGCTTGGAAAGCAAAGGGTAAAATATGTGAATCGGTTTTTGAGGAAACGAAATTCACTTTATCTGTTTTCCCCAGCCCCGAGACCAATACGCGGGGGCTCGGAAAGCAAGGGTAAAATTTGTGAATGGTTTATTGAGGGAAGAAAATGCGCCGTGTCGGCCTTCCACAGCTTCGAAACCAGTAGACCGGTAGTTGGAAAGCAAAGGGTAAAATATGTGAATCGGTTTTTGAGGAAAGGAAATTCACTGTATCTGTTTTCCACAGCCCCGAGACCAATACGCGGGGGCTCGGAAAGCAGAGGGTAAAATTTGTGTTTGGTTTTTGAGGAAATGAAATTCGCCGTATCTGCCTTCCACAGCTTCGAAACCAATACGCGGGGGCTCGGAAAGCAGAGAGTAAAATTTGTGATTGTTTTTTGAGGAAAGGAAATATGCCGTATCTGTTTTCCACAGCTCCGAAATTAGTTGACCGGGTGCTTGGAAAGCGAAGGGTAAAATTTCAGAATAGGTTTTTGAGGAAAGAAAATGCACCGTATTTCTTTTCGACAGCCCCGAAACAATACGCGGGGTCTCGGAAAGCAGAGGGTAAAATTTCTGATTGGTTTTTGAGGAAGGAAAATGCGCTGTTTCTGTCCTCCAAAGCTTCGAAACCAGTAGACCGGGAGCTTGGAAAGCAAAGGGTAAAATTTGTGAATAGGTTTTTGAGGAAAGGAAATGCACCATATCTGTTTTCCACAGCCCCGAAACCAATGCGCGGGGGCAGGGAAAGCAAGGGTAAAACTTGTGATTAGTTTTTGAGGAAAGAAAATGGGCCGTATGTTTACCACAGCTCCGAAACCAATACGCGGGCTCTCGGAAAGCTGAGGGTAAAATTTTTTCATTGGCTTTTGAGAAAAAGAAACGCACCGTATCTGCCTTCCACGGCTTCGAAACCAATAGAGCAGGGGCTTGGAAAGTGAAGGGTAAAATTTGTGAATATGTTTTTGAGGAAGGCAAATGCGCCGTATCTGTTTTCCACAGCTCCGAAACCAATACTCGGGGGCTCGGAAAGCAGAGGGTAAACTTTGTTCATTGGTTTATGAGAAAATGAAATGCGCCGTATCAGCCTTCCGCAGCTTCGAAATCAGTAGACCGGGGGCTTGGAAAGCAGAGGGTAAAATTTGTGCTTTGGTGTTTGAGGAAAGGAAATGCGCCGTATCTGCCTTCCACAGCTTCGAAACCAGTAGACGTGGGCTTGGAAAGCAGAGGATAAAATTTGTGTATTGGTTTTTGAGGAAAAGAAATGCGCCGTATCCGCCTTCCACAGCTTCGAAACCAGTAGACCGGGAGCTTGGAAACCAAAGGGTAAAATTTGTGAATAGGTTTTTGAGGAAGGGAAATGCACCGTATCTGTCCACCAAAGCTTCGAAAGCAGTAGACCGGAAGCTTGGTAAGCAAAGGGTAAAATTTGTGCATTGGTTTTTGAGGAAAAGAAATGCGCCGTATCTGCTTTCCACAGCGCCGAAGCCAATACGCGGAGGTCCGGAGTGCAGAGGGAAAAATTTGTTCAGTGGTTTATGAGGAAATGAAATGCGCCGTATCTGCCTGCCACATCTTCGAAATCACTAGACCGGGGGCTTGGAAAAGAGACGGTAAAATTTGTGAATAGGTTTTTGAGGAAAGGAAATGCACCGTATCTGTTTTCCGCAGCCCCGAAACCAATAAGCAGGGGCTCGAAAATCAGAGGGTAAAATTAGTGCCTTGGTTTTTGAGGAAAGAAAATGCGCCGTATCAGTCCTACAAAGCTTCGAAACCAGGAGACCGGGATCTTGGAAAGCAAAGGGTAAAATCTGTGAATAAGATTTTGAGGAAAGGAAATACACTGTATCTGTTTTCCACAGTCCCGAAACAAATAGGCGGGGGCCCGTAAAGCAGAGGGTAAAATGTGTGATTGCTTTTTCAGGACGGGAAATGCGCCCTATCTGTTTTCCACAGCTCCGAAACCAATACACGGTGGCTCGGAAAGCAGAGGGTATAATTTGTGGATAAGTTTACCTTTTGCTTTACCTTTTTGCTTTACTTTTTGCTTTGCGCCGTGTCTGCCCTCCACAGCTTCGAAACGAGTGAACCGGTAGCTTGGAATGCAAAGGGTAAAATTTGTGAATAGGTTTTTGAGGAAAGGAAATGCACCGTATCTGTTTTCCGCAGCCCCGAAACCAACAAGCAGGGGCTCGAAAATCAGAGGGTAAAATTTGTTCATTGGTTTATGAGGAAGTGAAATGCGGCGTATCTGCCTTCCACAGCTTCGAAATTAGTAGACAGGTGGCTTGGAAAAGAGACGGTAAAATTTGTCCATTGGTTTTTTAAGAAAGGAAATGCGCCGTATCTGCCTTCCACGGCTTCGAAACCAGTAGACCGGGGGCTTGGAAAGCCGAGGACAAAATTTGTGCATTGGTTTTTGAGGAAAGAAAATGCGCCGTATCAGTCCTACAAAGCTTCGAAACCAGGAGACCGGGATCTTGGAAAGCAAAGGGTAAAATCTGTGAATAAGATTTTGAGGAAAGGAAATACACTGTATCTGTTTTCCACAGCCCCGAAACAAATAGGCGGAGGCTCGTAAAGCAGAGGGTAAAATGTGTGATTGCTTTTTGAGGAAGTGAAATGCGCCGTATCTGTTTTCCACAGCTCCGAAACCAATACGCGGGCGCTCGGAAAGCAGAGGGTATAATTTGTGAATAGTTTTTTGAGGAAAGGAAATGCGCCGTGTCTGTTTTCCACAGCTCCGAAATTAGTATACCTGGGGCTTGGAAAGCAAAGGGTAAAATTTGTGAGTAGGATTTTGAGGAAAGGAAATGCACTGTGTCTGTTTTCCACAGCCCCGAAACCAATACGCGGAGGCTCGTAAAGCAGAGGGTAAATTTTGTGATTGGTTTTTGAGGAAGGGAAATGCGCCGTATCTGTTTTCCACAGCTCCGAAACCAATACGCGGGGGCTCGGAAAGCAGAGGGTATAATTTGTGATTGGTTTTTGAGGAAAGGAAATGCGCCGTATCTGTTTTCCGCAGCCCCGAAACCAATAAGCAGGGGCTCGAAATTCAGAGGGTAAAATTAGTTCATTGGTTTATGAGGAAGTGAAATGCGCCGTATCTGCCTTCCACAGCTTCGAAATTAGTAGACTGGTGGCTTGGAAAACAGACGGTAAAATTTGTTCATTGGTTTTTGAGGAAAGGAATTGCGCCGTATCTGCCTTCCACGGCTTCGAAACCAGCAGAGGGTAAAATTAGTGCATTGGTTTTTGAGGAAAGAAAATGCGCCGTATCTGTTTTCGACAGCCCCGAAACAATACGCGGGGGCTCGGAAAGCAGAGGGTAAAATTTCTGATTGGTTTTTGAGGAAGGAAAATGCGCCATTTCTGTCCTCCAAAGCTTCGAATCCAGTAGACCGGGAGCTTGGAAAGCAAAGGGTCAAATTTGTGAATAGGTTTTTGAGGAAAGGAAATGCACTGTATCTGTTTTCCACAGACCCGAAACAAATAGGCGGGGGCTCGTAAAGCAGAGGGTAAAATGTGTGATTGCTTTTTGAGGAAGGGAAATGCGCCATATCTGTTTTCCACAGCTCCGAAACCAATACACGGGGGCTCGGAAAGCAGAGGGTATAAATTGTGAATAGGTTTTTGAGGAAAGGAAATGCGCCGTGTCTGTTTTCCACAGCTCCGAAACCAATACGCGGGGGCACAGAAAGCAGAGGGTAAAATTTCTGATTGGTTTTCGAGGATAGGATATGCGCCGTATCTGTCCCCCAAAGCGTCGAAACCAGTAGACCGGGAGCTTGGAAAGCAAAGGGTAAAATTTCTGAATAGGTTTTTGAGGAAAGAAAATGCACCGTATCTGTTTTCGACAGCCCCGAAACAATACGCGGGGGCTCGGAAAGCAGAGGGTAAAATTTCTAATTGGTTTTTGAGGAAGGAAAATGCGCCATTTCTGTCCTCCAAAGCTTCGAATCCAGTAGACCGGGAGCTTGGAAAGCAAAGGGTAAAATTTGTGAATAGGTTTTTGAGGAAAGGAAATGCACCATATCTGTTTTCCCCAGCCCCGAGACCAATACGCGGGGGCTCGAAAAACAAGGGTAAAATTTGTGATTGGTTTTTGAGGAAAGAAAATGCGAAGTATGTTTACCACAGCTCCGAAACCAATACGCGGGGGCTCGGAAAGCTGAGGGTAAAATTTTTTCATTGGTTTCTGAGGAAAAGAAACGCGCCGTATCTGCCTTCCTCAGCTTCGAAACCAGTAGACCAGGGGCTTGCAAAGCAAAGGGTAAAATTTGTGAATAGGTTTTTGAGGAAGGGAAATGCGCCGTATCTGTTTTCCACAGCTCCGAATCCAATACTCGGGGGCTCGGAAAGCAGAGGGTAAACTTTGTTCATTGGTTTATGAGGAAATTAAATGCGCCGTATCTGCCTTCCGCAGCTTTGAAATCAGTAGACCGGGGGCTTGGAAAGCAGAGGGTAAAATTTGTGCTTTGGGGTTTGAGGAAAGGAAATGCACCGTATCTCCCTTCCACACCTTCGAGACCAGTAGACCGGGGCCTTGGACTGCAGAGGGTAAAATTTGTGCATTGGTTATTGAGGAAAAGAAATGCGCCGTATCTGCCTTCCACAGCTTCGAAACCAGTAGATCGGCAGCTTGGAAATCAAAGTGTAAAATTTGTGAATAGGTTTTTGAGGAAGGGAAATGCGCCGTATCTCCCTTCCACAGCTTTGAAACCAGTAGACCGTGGACATGGAAAGCTGAGGGTAAAATTGGAAATTGGTTTTTGAGAAAAGAAAACGCGCCGTATCTGTCCTCCAAAGCTTCGAAACCAGTAGACCGGGAGCTTGGAAAGCGAAGGGTAAAATTTCAGAATAGGGTTTTGAGGAATGGAAATGCGCCGTATCTGTTTTCCACAGCTCCGAAACCAATACTCGGGGGCTCGGAAAGCAGAGGGTAAACTTTGTTCATTGGTTTATGAGAAAATGAAATGCGCCGTATCAGCCTTCCGCAGCTTCGAAATCAGTACACCGGGGGCTTGGAAAGCAGAGGGTAAAATTTGTGCTTTGGTGTTTGAGGAAAGGAAATGCGCCGTATCTGCCTTCCACAGCTTCGAAACCAGTAGACAGGGGCTTGGAAAGCAGAGGATAAAATTTGTGTATTGGTTTTTGAGGAAAAGAAATGCGCCGTATCCGCCTTCCACAGCTTCGAAACCAGTAGACCGGGAGCTTGGAAACCAAAGGGTAAAATTTGTGAATAGGTTTTTGAGGAAGGGAAATGCACCGTATCTGTCCACCAAAGCTTCGAAAGCAGTAGACCGGAAGCTTGGAAAGCGAAGGGTAAAATTTGTGCATTGGTTTTTGAGGAAAAGAAATGCGCCGTATCTGCCTTCCACAGCTTCGAAACCAGTAGACCGGGGGCACGGAAAGCCGAGGGTAAAACTTGTGATTGGTTTTTGAATAAAGGAAATGCGCCGTATCTGTCCTCCAAAGCTTCGAAACGAGTAGACCGGGAGCTTGGAAAGCAGAGGGTATAATTTGTGATTGGTTTTTGAGGAAAAGAAATGCGCCGTGTCTGCCTTCCACAGCTTCGAAATCAGTAGACCGGGAGCTTGGAAGGAAGACGGTTAAATTTGTGAATAGGTTTTTTGAGGAAAGGAAATGCACCGTATCTGTTTTCCACAGCCCCAAAACCAATACGCTATGGCTCAGAAAGCAGAGAGTAAACTTTGAAATTGATATTGAGGAAAGAAAATGCGCCGTATCTGTCCTCCAAAGCTTCGAAACCAGTAGACCGGGAGATTGGAAAGCAAAGGGTAAAATTTGTGAATAGGTTTTGGAGGAAGGGAAATACACCATATCTGTCTTCCAATGCTCCGAAACAAATAACCGGGGGTATGGAAAGCTGGGGGTAAAAGTAGTAAATAGGTTTTCAAGGAAAGGAAATGCGCCATATCTGTGTTCCCTAGCTTGGAAACCAGTAGAGCGGGGGCAGGGAACGCAGATGCAAAAATTTTTATATTGGTTTTTGAGGAATGAAAATGACCATATCTCTCTTCTACTGCTTCGAAACCAGTAGACCGCGTGCTTGAAAAGCAAAGAGTAAATTTTTTTCATTGGTTTATGAGGAAATGAAATATGCCGTATCTGCCTTCCACAGCTTCGAAATCAGTAGACCGGGGGCTTGGTAAGGAGACGGTAAAATTTGTGCATTGGTTTTTGAGGAAAGGAAATGCGCCGTATTCGCCCTTCACAGCTTCGAAACCCGTAGACCGGGGGCTCGGAAAGCAAAAGCTAAAATTGAAATTGGTTTTTGAGGAAAGAAAATGCGCCGTATCAGTCCTACAGAGCTTCGAAACCAGTAGACCGAGAGCTTGGAAAGCAAAGGGTAAAATTTGTGAATAGGATTTTGAGGAAAGGAAATGCACTGTATCTGTTTTCCACAGCCCCGAGACCAATATGCGGGGGCTCGGAAAGCAGAGGGTAAAATTTGTGTTTGGTTTTTGAGGAAAGGAAATGCGCCGTATCTGTTTTCCACAGCTCCGAAATTAGTTGACCGGGTGCTTGGAAAGCGAAGGGTAAAATTTCAGAATAGGTTTTTGAGGAAAGAAAATGCACCGTATCTCTTTTCGACAGCCCCGAAACAATACGCGGGGTCTCGGAAAGCAGAGGGTAAAATTTCTGATTGGTTTTTGAGGAAGGAAAATGCGCTGTTTCTGCCTTCCTCAGCTTCGAAACCAGTAGACCAGGGGCTTGGAAAGCAAAGGGTAAAATTTGTGAATAGGTTTTTGAGGAAGGGAAATGCGCCGTAACTGTTTTGCACAGCTCCGAAACCAATACTCGGGGGCTCGGAAAGCAGAGGGTAAACTTTGTTCATTGGTTTATGAGGAAATGAAATGCGCCGTATCTGCCTTCCGCAGCTTCGAAATCAGTAGACCGGGGGCTTGGAAAGCAGAGGGTAAAATTTGTGCTTTGGTGTTTGAGGAAAGGAAATGCGCCGTATCCGCCTTCCACAGCTTCGAAACCCTTAGACCGGGAGCTTGGAAACCAAAGGGTAAAATTTGTGAATAGGTTTTTGAGGAAGGGAAATGCACCGTATCTGTCCACCAAAGCTTCGAAAGCAGTAGACCGGAAGCTTGGAAAGCAAAGGGTAAAATATGTGAATCGGTTTTTGAGGAAAGGAAATTCACTGTATCTGTTTTCCACAGCCCCGAGACCAATTCGCGGGGGCTCGGAAAGCAGAGGGTAAACTTTGTTCATTGGTTTATGAGGAAAAGAAACGCGCCGTATCTGCCTTCCGCAGCTTTGAAATCAGTAGACCGGGGGCTTGGAAAGCACAGGGTAAAATTTGTGCTTTGGGGTGTGAGGAAAGGAAATGCGCCGTATCTCCATTCCACAGCTTCGAAACCAGTAGACCGGCAGCTTGGAAAGCAAAGGGTAAAATTTGTGAATAGGTCTTTGAGGAAAGGAAACGCGCCGTATCTCTTTTCCACAGCACAGAACGCAACACGCGGGGGCATGGAAAGCAGAGGGTAAAACTTGTGATTGGTTTTTGAGGAAAGAAAATGCGCCGCATCTGTCTTCCAAAGCTTCGAAACCAGTAGACCGGGAGCTTGGAAATCAAAGGGTAAAATTTGTGAATAGGTTTTTGACGAATGAAAATGCACCGTATGTTTTCCATAGCATCGAAACCAATTTGTGGGGCTCGGAAAGCAGAGGATAAAATTTGTGATTGGTTTTTGAATAAAGGAAATGCGCCGTATCTGTCCTCCAAAGCTTCGAAACCAGTAGACCGGGAGCTTGGAAAGCAGAGGGTATAATTTGTGATTGGTTTTTGAGGAAAAGAAATGCGCCGTGTCTGCCTTCCACAGCTTCGAAATCAGTAGACCGGGAGCTTGGAAGGAAGAGGGTTAAATTTGTGAATAGGTTTTTTGAGGAAAGGAAATGCACCGTATCTGTTTTCTACAGCCCCAAAACCAATACGCTATGGCTCGGAAAGCAGAGGATAAACTTTGAAATTGATTTTGAGGAAAGAAAATGCGCCGTATCTGTCCTCCAAAGCTTCGAAACCAGTAGACCGGGAGCTTGGAAAGCAAAGGGTAAAATTTGTGAATAGGTTTTGGAGGAAGGGAAATGCACCGTATCTGTCTTCCAATGATCCGAAACAAATAACCGGGGGTATGGAAAGCACGGGGTAAAAGTAGTAAATAGGTTTTCAAGGAAAGGAAATGCGCCATATCTGTATGCCCTAGCTTGGAAACCAGTAGAGGGGGGGGGGCAGGGAATGCAGAGGCAAAAATTTTTGTATTGGTTTTTGAGGAATGAAAATGTCCATATCTCTCTTCTACTGCTTCGAAACCAGTAGACCGCGCGCTTGAAAAGCAAAGAGTAAATTTTGTTCATTGGTTTATGAGTAAATGAAATATGCCGTATCTGCCTTCAACAGCTTCGAAATCAGTAGACCGGGGGCTTGGAAAGGAGACGGTAAAATTTGTGCATTGGTTTTTGAGGAAAGGAAATGCGCCGTATTTGCCCTTCACAGCTTCGAAACCAGTAGACCGAGAGCTTGGAAAGGAAAATGTAAAATATGTGAATCGGTTTTTGAGGAAAGGAAATGCACTGTATCTGTTTTCCACAGCCCCGAGACCAATACGCTGGGGCTCGGAAAGCAGAGGGTAAAATTTGTGTTTGGTTTTTAGGAAATGAAATTCGCCGTATCTGCCTTCCACAGCTTCGAAACCAATACGCGGGGGCTCGGAAAGCAGAGGGTAAAATTTTTGATTGTTTCCTGAGGAAAGGAAATGCACTGTATCTGTTTTCCACAGCCCGAAACCAATACGCGGGGGCTCGGAAAGCAGAGGTTAAAATTTGTTCAATAGTTTATGAGGAAATGAAATGCGCCGTATCTGCCTTCCACAGCTTCTAAATCAGTAGACCGGGAGCTTGGAAAGCAAAGGGTAAAATATGTGAGTCGGTTTTTGAGGAAAGGAAATTCACTGTATCTGTTTTCCACAGCCCAGAGACCAATACGCGGGGGCTCGGAAAGCAGAGGGTAAAATTTGTGTTTGGTTTTTGAGGAAATGAAATTCGCCGTATCTGCCTTCCACAGCTTCGAAACCAATACGCGGGGGCTCGGAAAGCAGAGGGAAAAGTTTGTGATTGTTTTTTGAGGAAAGGAAATGCGCCGTATCTGCCTTCACAGCTTCGAAACCAGTAGACCGGGGACTTGGAAAGCAGAGGGTAAAATTTGTGCATTGGTTCTTGAGGAAAAGAAATGCGCCGTATCTGCCTTCCGCAGTTTCGAAACCAGTAGACCGGGGGCTTGGAAAAGAGACGGTAATATTTGTGCATTGGCTTTTGAGGAAAGGAAATGCGCCGTATCTGCCCTCCACAGCTTCGAAACGAGTAAACCGGGAGCTTGGAAAGCAAAGGGTAGAATTTGTGAATAGGATTTTGAGTAAAGGAAACCCACTGTATCTGTTTTCCACAGCCCGAAACCGATACGCGGGGGCTCGGAAAGCAGCAAAC
Organism: Amblyomma mixtum; assembly: GCF_055824585.1. Taxonomy (NCBI): domain Eukaryota; kingdom Metazoa; phylum Arthropoda; class Arachnida; order Ixodida; family Ixodidae; genus Amblyomma; species Amblyomma mixtum. The sequence continues at coordinate 6,214,706 of NC_143017.1, forward strand.
TCTGGAACCTTCAAATCGCTCTTTCATGCTTCTGTCTCGTGCTGCTAGGAACACGTCACTAAGGAAAGGCGCTAGACATGAACCAATACAGATCCCCTCTTTCTGAATAAAAACTGCCATTCCATTCCGCAAAAGCTGAGCCAAGATACAGTGACAACAATTCAAGGAACCCAGTAGTGAAAATTCCGCTCTCATTCTGAAATGCAACAGCACCATATTCATCAATCAGATCGTTAACAGAAGACAAAATTTCTGCTTGAGGAATGGTGTAATAAAGATCCTTTACATAGACGGAAAATCCACAAAGCTTCTTACTGTAGTTACTTTCTAGGAACGCGATAACATCTTTCGAGCTTTTTACTCTAAAAGGGTCGTCAATTGATAAAAGATTCAGTTTTTTCTGCAGGAACTTAGCTACATGCTGCTGCCATGTTCCAATTTCCGAGACAATTACACGAAACGGCCACTCTAGTTTATGTGTTTTCGCAGTGAAAAACATTTGCAACCACTTTCCTGAGCTGCTGTCGATCTTACTTGATAGCCTAGTTAATTCCAGCCTATTAGCAAGTTTCTTCGCCTTGCTCTTAACTTTTGAGGCGGACACATCACTGCGTTTTTCAAACATCGCAAGAACAGCTTCCGATGCTTTCGACAAATATACGTTCCTGTCCAAGACAACAAAACCTCCGTCCTTATCAGAAAGTAGCAGAGAGAACGAGTTCTCTTTCAGCCAACTAACCGTCTTATGCAGAGGTAGCTTCGTCCCCGATGCCCTGTACCTCGTTAACAAGTCCACACCTTCCGAAATGCAACGGTCCACTGAATCTTTTATCAATTTTATCAGTTTTTTAGAAAAAACTGAATCTTTTATCAATTGACGACCCTTTTAGAGTAAAAAGTTCGAAAGATGTTATCGCGTTCCTAGAAAGTAACTACAGTAAGAAGCTTTGTGGATTTCCCGTCGATGTAAAGGATCTTTATTACACCATTCCTCAAGCAGAAATTTTGTCTTCTGTTAACGATCTGATTGATGAATATGGTGCTGTTGCATTTCAGAATGAGAGCGGAATTTCCACTACTGGGTTCCTTGAATTGTTGTCACTGTATCTTGGCTCAACTTTTGCGGAATGGAATGGCGAAGTTTTTATTCAGAAAGAGGGGATCTGTATTGGTTCATGTCTAGCGCCTTTCCTTAGTGACGTGTTCCTAGCAGCACGAGACAGAAGCATGAAAGAGCGATTTGAAGGTTCCAGAGTTTGTAGCATTTTTAGATTTGTTGATGACTACCTTGTGTTTTTAGATCGGAAAGCAGAGGGTAAAATTTGTTCAATATTTTATGAGGAAATGAAATGCGCCGTATCTGCCTTCCAGAGCTTCGAAATCAGTAGACCGGATGCTTGGAAAAGAGATGGTAAAATTTGTGGATTGGTTTTTGAGGAAAGGAAATGCGCCGTGTCGGCCTTCCACAGCTTCGAAACCAGTAGACCGGGAGTTGGAAAGCAAAGGGTAAAATATGTGAATCGGTATTTGAGGAAAGGAAATTCACTGTACCTGTTTTCCACAGCCCCGAGACCAATACGCGGGGGCTCGGAAAGCAGAGGGTAAAATTTGTGTTTGGTTTTTGAGGCAATGAAATTCGCCGTATCTGCCTTCCACAGCTTCGAAACCAATACGCGGGGGCTCGGAAAGCAGAGGGTAAAATTTGTGATTGTTTTTTGAGGAAAGGAAATGCGCCGTATCTGTTTTCCGCAGCTCCGAAATTAGTTGACCGGGGGCTTGGAAAGCAAAGGGTAAAATTTGTGAATAGGATTTTGAGGAAAGGAAATCCACTGTATCTGTTTTCCACAGCCCCGAAACCAATACGCGGGGGCTCGTAAAGCAGAGGGCAAAATTTGTGATTGGTTTTTGAGGGAGGGAAATGCGCCGTATCTGTTTTCCGCAGCTCCGAAACCAATACGCGGAGGTACGGAAAGCAGAGTGTAAAATTTGTGATTGGTTTTTGAGGAAAGGAAATGCGCCGTATCTGTCCTCCGAAGCTTCGAAACCAGTAGACCGGGAGCTTGGAAATCAAAGGGTAACATTTTTGAATAGGTTTTTGAGGAAAGGAAATGCGCCGTATCTGCCTCCACAGCTTCGAAACCAGTAGAGCGGGGACTTGGAAAGCAGAGGGTAAAAAGTTGTGCATTGGTTTTTAAGGAAAAGAAATGCGCTGTACCTGCCTGCCACAGCTTCGAAATCAGTAGACCGGGGGCTTGGAAAAGAGACGGTAAAATTTGTGAATAGGTTTTTGAGGAAAGGAAATGCACCGTATCTGTTTTCCGCAGCCCCGAAACCAATAAGCAGGGGCTCGAAAATCAGAGGGTAAAATTAGTGCCTTGGTTTTTGAGGAAAGAAAATGCGCCGTATCAGTCCTTCAAAGCTTCGAAACCAGGAGACCGGGATCTTGGAAAGCAAAGGGTAAAATCTGTGAATAAGATTTTGAGGAAAGGAAATACACTGTATCTCTTTTCCACAGTCCCGAAACAAATAGGCGGGGGCTCGTAAAGCAGAGGGTAAAATGTGTGATTGCTTTTTGAGGAAGGGAAATGCGCCCTATCTGTTTTCCACAGCTCCGAAACCAATACACGGGGGCTCGGAAAGCAGAGGGTATAATTTGTGAATAGGTTTACCTTTTGCTTTACCTTTTTGCTTTACCTTTTGCTTTGCGCCGTGTCTGCCCTCCACAGCTTCGAAACGAGTGAACCGGTAGCTTGGAATGCAAAGGGTAAAATTTGTGAATAGTTTTTTGAGGAAAGGAAATGCGCCGTGTCTGTTTTCCACAGCTCTGAAATTAGTAGACCTGGGGCTTGGAAAGCAAAGGGTAAAATTTGTGAATAGGATTTTGAGGAAAGGAAATGCACTGTGTCTGTTTTCCACAGCCCCGAAACCAATACGCGGAGGCTCGTAAAGCAGAGGGTAAATTTTGTGATTGGTTTTTGAGGAAGGGAAATGCGCCGTATCTGTTTTCCACAGCTCCGAAACCAATACGCGGGGGCTCGGAAAGCAGAGGGTATAATTTGTGATTGGTTTTTGAGGAAAGGAAATGCGCCGTATCTGTCCTCCGAAGCTTCGAAACCAGTAGCCCGGGAGCTCGGATATCAAAGGGTAAAATTTGTGAATAGGTTTTTGAGGAAAGGAAATGCACCGTATCTGTTTTCCGCAGCCCCGAAACCAAAAAGCAGGGGCTCGAAAATCAGAGGGTAAAATTAGTTCATTGGTTTATGAGGAAGTGAAATGCGCCGTATCTGCCTTCCACAGCTTCGAAATTAGTAGACCGGTGGCTTGGAAAACAGACGGTAAAATTTGTTCATTGGTTTTTGAGGAAAGGAAATGCGCCGTATCTGCCTTCCACGGCTTCGAAACCAGCAGAGGGTAAAATTAGTGCATTGGTTTTTCAGGAAAGAAAATGCCCCGTATCAGTCCTACAAAGCTTCGAAACCAGGAGACCGGGATCTTGGAAAGCAAAGGGTAAAATTTGTGAATAAGATTTTGAGGAAAGGAAATACACTGTATCTGCTTTCCACAGACCCGAAACAAATAAGCGGGGGCTCGTAAAGCAGAGGGTAAAATGTGTGATTGCTTTTTGAGGAAGGGAAATGCGCCATATCTGTTTTCCACAGCTCCGAAACCAATACGCGGGGGCTCGGAAAGCAGAGGGTATAATTTGTAAATAGGTTTTTGAGGAAAGGAAATGCGCCGTATCTGTTTTCCACAGCCCAGAAACCAATACGCAGGGGCACAGAAAGCAGAGGGTAAAATTTCTGATTGGTTTTTGAGGATAGGAAATGCGCCGTATCTGTCCCCCAAAGCGTCGAAACCAGTAGACCGGGAGCTTGGAAAGCAAAGGGTAAAATTTCTGAATAGGTTTTTGAGGAAAGAAAATGGACCGTATCTGTTTTCGACAGCCCCGAAACAATACGCGGGGGCTCGGAAAGCAGAGGGTAAAATTTCTGATTGGTTTTTGAGGAAGGAAAATGCGCCGTTTCTGTCCTCCAAAGCTTCGAATCCAGTAGACCGGGAGCTTGGAAAGCAAAGGGTAAAATTTGTGAATAGGTTTTTGAGGAAAGGAAATGCACCATATCTGTTTTCCACAGCCCCGAAACCAATGCGCGGGGGCACGGAAAGCAAGGGTACAATTTGTGATTAGTTGTTGAGGAAAGAGAATGCGCCGTATGTTTACCACAGCTCCGAAACCAATACGCGGGGGCTCGGAAAGCTGAGGGTAAAATTTTTTCATTGGCTTTTGAGAAAAAGAAACGCGCCGTATCTGCCTTCCACGGCTTCGAAACCAGTAGACCAGGGGCGTGGAAAGCGAAGGGTAAAATTTGTGAATAGGTTTTTGAGGAAGGGAAATGCGCCGTATCTGTTTTCCACAGCTCCGAAACCAATACTCGGGGGCTCGGAAAGCAGAGGGTAAACTTTGTTCATTGGTTTATGAGGAAATGAAATGCGCCGTATCTGCCTTCCGCAGCTTCAAAATCAGTAGACCGGGAGCTTGGAAAGCAGAGGGTAAAATTTGTGCTTTGGTTTTTGAGGAAAAGAAATGCGCCATATCCGCCTTCCACAGCTTCGAAACCAGTAGACCGGGAGCTTGTAAACCAAAGGGTAAAATTTGTGAATAGGTTTTTGAGGAAGGGAAATGCACCGTATCTGTCCACCAAAGCTTCGAAAGCAGTAGACCGGAAGCTTGGAAAGCAAAGGGTAAAATATGTGAATCGGTTTTTGAGGAAAGGAAATTCACTGTATCTGTTTTCCACAGCCCCGAGACCAATACGCGGGGGCTCGGAAATCAAGGGTAAAATTTGTGATTTGTTTTTGAGGAAAGAAAATGCGAAGTATGTTTACCACAGCTCCGAAACCAATACGCGGGGGCTCGGAAAGCTGAGGGTAAACTTTGTTCATTGGTTTATGAGGAAATGAAATGCGCCGTATCTGCCTTCCGCAGCTTTGAAATCAGTAGACCAGGGGCTCGGAAAGCAGAGGGTATAATTTGTGAATAGGTTTTTGAGGAAAGTAAATGCGCCGTGTGTGTTTTCCACAGCTCCGAAATTAGTAGACCTAGGGCTTGGAAAGCAAAGAATAAAATTTGTGAATAGGATTTTGAGGAAAGTAAATGCACTGTTTTCCACAGCCCCGAAACCAATACGCGGACGCTCGTAAAGCAGAGGGCAAAATTTTTGACTGCTTTTTGATGAAGGGAAATGCGCCGTATCTGTTTTCCACAGCTCCGAAACCAATACGCGGGGGCTCGGAAAGCAGAGGGTATAATTTGTAAATAGGTTTTTGAGGAAAGGAAATGCGCCGTATCTGTTTTCCACAGCCCAGAAACCAATACGCAGGGGCACAGAAAGCAGAGGGTAAAATTTCTGATTGGTTTTCGAGGATAGGAAATGCGCCGTATCTGTCCCCCAAAGCGTCGAAACCAGTAGACCGGGAGCTTGGAAAGCAAAGGGTAAAATTTCTGAATAGGTTTTTGAGGAAAGAAAATGCACCGTATCTGTTTTCGACAGCCCCGAAACAATACGCGGGGGCTCGGAAAGCAGAGGGTAAAATTTCTGATTGCTTTTTGAGGAAGGAAAATGCGCCGTTTCTGTCCTCCAAAGCTTCGAATCCAGTAGACCGGGAGCTTGGAAAGCAAAGGGTAAAATTTGTGAATAGGTTTTTGAGGAAAGGAAATGCACCATATCTGTTTTCCACAGCCCCGAAACCAATGCGCGGGGGCACGGAAAGCAAGGGTACAATTTGTGATTATTTGTTGAGGAAAGAAAATGCGCCGTATGTTACCACAGCTCCGAAACCAATACGCGGGGGCTCGGAAAGCTGAGGGTAAAATTTTTTCATTGGCTTTTGAGAAAAAGAAACGCGCCGTATCTGCCTTCCACGGCTTCGAAACCAGTAGACCAGGGGCGTGGAAAGCGAAGGGTAAAATTTGTGAATAGGTTTTTGAGGAAGGGAAATGCGCCGTATCTGTTTTCCACAGCTCCGAAACCAATACTCGGGGGCTCGGAAAGCAGAGGGTAAACTTTGTTCATTGGTTTATGAGGAAATGAAATGCGTCGTATCTGCCTTCCGCAGCTTCGAAATCAGTAGACCGGGGGCTTGGAAAGCAGAGGGTAAAATTTGTGCTTTGGTTTTTGAGGAAAAGAAATGCGCCGTATCCGCCTTCCACAGCTCCGAAACCAGTAGACCGGGGGCTTGGAATGCAGAGGGTAAAATTTGTGCATTGGTTTTTGAGGAAAAGAAATGCGCCGTATCTGCCTTCCACAGCTTCGAAACCAGATGACCGGAAGCTTGGAAAGCAAAGGGTAAAATTTGTGAATACGTTTTTGAGGAAAGGAAACGCGCCGTATCTGTTTTCCACAGCAAGCACAGAACCCAATACGCGGAGGCTCGTAAAGCAGAGGGTAAATTATGTGATTGGTTTTTGAGGAAGGGAAATGCGCCGTATCTGTTTTCCACAGCTCCGAAATTAGTAGACCTGGGGCTTGGAAAGCAAAGGGTAAAATTTGTGAATAGCATTTTGAGGAAAGGAAATGCACTGTATCTGTTTTCCACAGCCCCGAAACCAATACGCGGAGGCTCGTAAAGCAGAGGGTAAATTTTGTGATTGGTTTTTGAGGAAGGGAAATGCGCCGTATCTGTTTTCCACAGCTCCGAAACCAATACGTGGGGGCTCGGAAAGCAGAGGGTATAATTTGTAAATAGGTTTTTGAGGAAAGGAAATGCGCCGTATCTGTTTTCACAGCCCAGAAACCAATACGCAGGGGCACAGAAAGCAGACGGTAAAATTTCTGATTGGTTTTCGAGGATAGGAAATGCGCCGTATCTGTCCTCCAAAACTTCGAAACCAGTAGACCGGGGGCTTGGAATGCAGAGGGTAAAATTTGTGCATTGGTTATTGAGGAAAAGAATTGCGCCGTATCTGCCTTCCACAGCTTCGAAACCAGTAGACCGGAAGCTTGGAAAGCAAAGGGTAAAATTTGTGAATAGGTTTTGGAGGAACGGAAATGCACCATATCTGTCTTCCAATGCTCCGAAACAAATAACCGGGGGTATGGAAAGCAGGGGTTAAAAGTAGTAAATAGGTTTTCAAGGAAAGGAAATGCGCCATATCTGTATTCCCTAGCTTGGAAACCAGTAGAGCGGGGGCTTGGAATGCAGAGGGTAAAATTTGTGCATTGGTTATTGAGGAAAAGAAATGCGCCGTATCTGCCTTCCACAGCTTCGAAACCAGTTGACCGGAAGCTTGGAAAGCAAAGGGTAAAATTTGTGAATAGGTTTTTGAGGAAAGGAAACGCGCCGTATCTGTTTTCCACAGCACAGAACCCAATACGCGGAGGCTCGTAAAGCAGAGGGTAAATTATGTGATTGGTTTTTGAGGAAGGGAAATGCGCCGTATCTGTTTTCCACAGCTCCGAAATTAGTAGACCTGGGGCTTGGAAAGCAAAGGGTAAAATTTGTGAATAGCATTTTGAGGAAAGGAAATGCACTGTATCTGTTTTCCACAGCCCCGAAACCAATACGCGGAGGCTCGTAAAGCAGAGGGTAAATTTTGTGATTGGTTTTTGAGGAAGGGAAATGCGCCGTATCTGTTTTCCACAGCTCCGAAACCAATACGTGGGGGCTCGGAAAGCAGAGGGTATAATTTGTAAATAGGTTTTTGAGGAAAGGAAATGCGCCGTATCTGTTTTCACAGCCCAGAAACCAATACGCAGGGGCACAGAAAGCAGACGGTAAAATTTCTGATTGGTTTTCGAGGATAGGAAATGCGCCGTATCTGTCCTCCAAAACTTCGAAACCAGTAGACCGGGGGCTTGGAATGCAGAGGGTAAAATTTGTGCATTGGTTATTGAGGAAAAGAATTGCGCCGTATCTGCCTTCCACAGCTTCGATACCAGTAGACCGGAAGCTTGGAAAGCAAAGGGTAAAATTTGTGAATAGGTTTTGGAGGAACGGAAATGCACCATATCTGTCTTCCAATGCTCCGAAACAAATAACCGGGGGTATGGAAAGCAGGGGGTAAAAGTAGTAAATAGGTTTTCAAGGAAAGGAAATGCGCCATATCTGTATTCCCTAGCTTGGAAACCAGTAGAGCGGGGGCAGGGAACGCAGAGGCAAAAATTTTTATATTGGTTTTTGAGGAATGAAAATGACCATATCCTCTTCTACTGCTTCGAAACAAGTAGACCGCGCGCTTGAAAAGCAAAGAGTAAATTTTGTTCATTGGTTTATGAGGAAATGAAATATGCCGTATCTGCCTTCCACAGCTTCGAAATCAGTAGACAGGGGTTTGGAAAGGAGACGGTAAAATTTGTGCATTGGTTTTTGAGGAAAGGAAATGCGCCGTATTCGCCCTTCACAGCTTTGAAACCAGTAGACCGGGGGCTCGGAAAGCAAAAGGTAAAATTGAAATTGGTTTTTGAGGAAAGAAAATGCGCCGTATCAGTCCTACAGAGCTTCGAAACCAGTAGACCGGAGCTTGGAAAGCAAAGGGTAAAATTTGTGAATAGGATTTTGAGGAAAGGAAATGCACTGTATCTGTTTTCCACAGCCCAAAACCAATAAGCGGGGGCTCGGAAAGAAGAGGGTAAAATTTGTGATTGTTTTTTGAGGAAAGGAAATGCGCCGTATCTGCCTTCCACGGCTTCGAAACCAGTAGACCGGGGGCTTGGAAAGCAGAGGATAAAATTTGTGCATTGGTTTTTGAGGAAAGAAAATGCGCCGTATCAGTCCTACAAAGCTTCGAAACCAGGAGAACGGGATCTTGGAAAGCAAAAGGTAAAATCTGTGAATAAGATTTTGAGGAAAGGAAATACACTGTATCTGTTTTCCACAGCCCCGAAACAAATAGGCGGAGGCTCGTAACGCAGAGGGTAAATTTTGTGATTGGTTTTTGAGGAATCGAAATGCGCGGTATCTGTTTTCCACAGCTCCGAAACCTATACGCGGGGGCTCGGAAAGCAGAGGGTATAATTTGTGATTGGTTTTTGAGGAAAGGAAATGCGCCGTATCTGTCCTCCGAAGCTTCGAAACCAGTAGACCGGGAGCTTGGAAATCAAAGGGTAAAATTTGTGAATCGGTTTTTGGGGAAAGGAAATGCACCGTATCTGTTTTCCGCGGCCCTGAAACCAATAAGCAGGGGCTCGAAAATCAGAGGGTAAAATTAGTTCATTGGTTTATGAGGAAGTGAAATGCGCCGTATCTGCCTTCCACAGCTTCGAAATTAGTAGACCGGGGGCTTGGAAAACAGACGGTAAAATTTGTTCATTGGTTTTTGAGGAAAGGAAATGCGCCGTATCTGCCTTCCACGTCTTCGAAACCAGCAGAGGGTAAAATTAGTGCATTGGTTTTTGAGGAAAGAAAATGCGCCGTATCAGTCCTACAAAGCTTCGAAACCAGGAGACCGGGATCTTGGAAAGCAAAGGGTAAAATTCGTGAATAGGATTTTGAGGAAAGTAAATGCACTGTATCTCTTTTCCACAGCCCCGAAACCAATACGCAGAGGCTCGTAAACCAGAGGGTAAAATTTGTGACTGGTTTTTGAGGAAGGGAAATGCGCCGTATCTGTTTTCCACAGCTGCGAAACCAATACGCGGGGGCTCGGAAAGCAGAGGGTATAAATTGCAAATAGGTTTTTGAGGAAAGGAAATGCGCCCTATCTGTTTTCCACAGCCCAGAAACCAATACGCAGGGGCACAGAAAGCGGAGGGTAAAATTTCTGATTGGTTTTCGAGGATAGGAAATGCGCCGTATCTCCCTTCCACAGCTTTGAAACCAGTAGACCGGGTACTTGGAAAGCTGAGGGTAAAATTTGTGCATTGGTTTTTGAGGAAAATAAATGCGCCGTATCAGTCCTACAGAGCTTCGAAACCAGTAGACCGGGAGCTTGGAAAGCAAAGGGTAAAATTTGTGAATAGGATTTTGAGGAAAGGAAATGCACTGTATCTGTTTTCCACAGCCCGAAACCAATACGCGGGGGCTCGGAAAGCAGAGGGTAAAATTTGTTCAATAGTTTATGAGGAAATGAAATGCGCCGTATCTGCCTTCCACAGCTTCGAAATCAGTAGACCGGGGGCTTGGAAAAGAGACGGTAAAATTTGTGGATTGGTTTTTGAGGAAAGGAAATGCGCCGTGTCGGCCTTCCACAGCTTCGAAACCAGTAGACCGGTAGTTGGAAAGCAAAGGGTAAAATATGTGAATCGGTTTTTGAGGAAAGGAAATTCACTGTATCTGTTTTCCACAGCCCCGAGACCAATACGCGGGGGCTCGGAAAGCAGAGGGTAAAATTTGTGTTTGGTTTTTGAGGAAATGAAATTCGCCGTATCTGCCTTCCACAGCTTCGAAACCAATACGCGGGGGCTCGGAAAGCAGAGGGTAAAATTTGTTATTGTTTTTTGAGGAAAGGAAATGCGCCGTATCTGCTTTCCACAGCTCCGAAATTAGTTGACCGGGTGCTTGGAAAGCGAAGGGTAAAATTTCAGAATAGGTTTTTGAGGAAAGAAAATGCACCGTATCTCTTTTCGACAGCCCCGAAACAATACGCGGGGTCTCGGAAAGCAGAGGGTAAAATTTCTGATTGGTTTTTGAGGAAGGAAAATGCGCTGTTTCTGTCCTCCAAAGCTTCGAAACCAGTAGACCGGGAGCTTGGAAAGCAAAGGGGAAAATTTGTGAATAGGTTTTTGAGGAAACGAAATGCACCATATCTGTTTTCCACAGCCCCGAAACCAATGCGCGGGGGCACGGAAAGCAAGGGTAAAACTTGTGATTAGTTTTTGAGGAAAGAAAATGGGCCGTATGTTTACCACAGCTCCGAAACCAATACGCGGGCTCTCGGAAAGCTGAGGGTAAAATTTTTTCATTGGCTTTTGAGAAAAAGAAACGCGCCGTATCTGCCTTCCACGGCTTCGAAACCAATAGAGCAGGGGCTTGGAAAGCGAAGGGTAAAATTTGTGAATAGGTTTTTGAGGAAGGGAAATGCGCCGTATCTGTTCTCCACAGCTCCGAAACCAATACTCGGGGGCTCGGAAAGCAGAGGGTAAACTTTGTTCATTGGTTTATGAGAAAATGAAATGCGCCGTATCAGCCTTCCGCAGCTTCGAAATCAGTAGACCGGGGGCTTGGAAAGCAGAGGGTAAAATTTGTGCTTTGGTGTTTGAGGAAAGGAAATGCGCCGTATCAGTCCTACAGAGCTTCGAAACCAGTAGACCGGAGCTTGGAAAGCAAAGGGTAAAATTTGTGAATAGGATTTTGAGGAAAGGAAATGCACTGTATCTGTTTTCCACAGCCCAAAACCAATAAGCGGGGGCTCGGAAAGAAGAGGGTAAAATTTGTGATTGTTTTTTGAGGAAAGGAAATGCGCCGTATCTGCCTTCCACGGCTTCGAAACCAGTAGACCGGGGGCTTGGAAAGCAGAGGATAAAATTTGTGCATTGGTTTTTGAGGAAAGAAAATGCGCCGTATCAGTCCTACAAAGCTTCGAAACCAGGAGAACGGGATCTTGGAAAGCAAAAGGTAAAATCTGTGAATAAGATTTTGAGGAAAGGAAATACACTGTATCTGTTTTCCACAGCCCCGAAACAAATAGGCGGAGGCTCGTAACGCAGAGGGTAAATTTTGTGATTGGTTTTTGAGGAATCGAAATGCGCGGTATCTGTTTTCCACAGCTCCGAAACCTATACGCGGGGGCTCGGAAAGCAGAGGGTATAATTTGTGATTGGTTTTTGAGGAAAGGAAATGCGCCGTATCTGTCCTCCGAAGCTTCGAAACCAGTAGACCGGGAGCTTGGAAATCAAAGGGTAAAATTTGTGAATCGGTTTTTGGGGAAAGGAAATGCACCGTATCTGTTTTCCGCGGCCCTGAAACCAATAAGCAGGGGCTCGAAAATCAGAGGGTAAAATTAGTTCATTGGTTTATGAGGAAGTGAAATGCGCCGTATCTGCCTTCCACAGCTTCGAAATTAGTAGACCGGGGGCTTGGAAAACAGACGGTAAAATTTGTTCATTGGTTTTTGAGGAAAGGAAATGCGCCGTATCTGCCTTCCACGTCTTCGAAACCAGCAGAGGGTAAAATTAGTGCATTGGTTTTTGAGGAAAGAAAATGCGCCGTATCAGTCCTACAAAGCTTCGAAACCAGGAGACCGGGATCTTGGAAAGCAAAGGGTAAAATTCGTGAATAGGATTTTGAGGAAAGTAAATGCACTGTATCTCTTTTCCACAGCCCCGAAACCAATACGCAGAGGCTCGTAAACCAGAGGGTAAAATTTGTGACTGGTTTTTGAGGAAGGGAAATGCGCCGTATCTGTTTTCCACAGCTGCGAAACCAATACGCGGGGGCTCGGAAAGCAGAGGGTATAAATTGCAAATAGGTTTTTGAGGAAAGGAAATGCGCCCTATCTGTTTTCCACAGCCCAGAAACCAATACGCAGGGGCACAGAAAGCGGAGGGTAAAATTTCTGATTGGTTTTCGAGGATAGGAAATGCGCCGTATCTCCCTTCCACAGCTTTGAAACCAGTAGACCGGGTACTTGGAAAGCTGAGGGTAAAATTTGTGCATTGGTTTTTGAGGAAAATAAATGCGCCGTATCAGTCCTACAGAGCTTCGAAACCAGTAGACCGGGAGCTTGGAAAGCAAAGGGTAAAATTTGTGAATAGGATTTTGAGGAAAGGAAATGCACTGTATCTGTTTTCCACAGCCCGAAACCAATACGCGGGGGCTCGGAAAGCAGAGGGTAAAATTTGTTCAATAGTTTATGAGGAAATGAAATGCGCCGTATCTGCCTTCCACAGCTTCGAAATCAGTAGACCGGGGGCTTGGAAAAGAGACGGTAAAATTTGTGGATTGGTTTTTGAGGAAAGGAAATGCGCCGTGTCGGCCTTCCACAGCTTCGAAACCAGTAGACCGGTAGTTGGAAAGCAAAGGGTAAAATATGTGAATCGGTTTTTGAGGAAAGGAAATTCACTGTATCTGTTTTCCACAGCCCCGAGACCAATACGCGGGGGCTCGGAAAGCAGAGGGTAAAATTTGTGTTTGGTTTTTGAGGAAATGAAATTCGCCGTATCTGCCTTCCACAGCTTCGAAACCAATACGCGGGGGCTCGGAAAGCAGAGGGTAAAATTTGTTATTGTTTTTTGAGGAAAGGAAATGCGCCGTATCTGCTTTCCACAGCTCCGAAATTAGTTGACCGGGTGCTTGGAAAGCGAAGGGTAAAATTTCAGAATAGGTTTTTGAGGAAAGAAAATGCACCGTATCTCTTTTCGACAGCCCCGAAACAATACGCGGGGTCTCGGAAAGCAGAGGGTAAAATTTCTGATTGGTTTTTGAGGAAGGAAAATGCGCTGTTTCTGTCCTCCAAAGCTTCGAAACCAGTAGACCGGGAGCTTGGAAAGCAAAGGGGAAAATTTGTGAATAGGTTTTTGAGGAAACGAAATGCACCATATCTGTTTTCCACAGCCCCGAAACCAATGCGCGGGGGCACGGAAAGCAAGGGTAAAACTTGTGATTAGTTTTTGAGGAAAGAAAATGGGCCGTATGTTTACCACAGCTCCGAAACCAATACGCGGGCTCTCGGAAAGCTGAGGGTAAAATTTTTTCATTGGCTTTTGAGAAAAAGAAACGCGCCGTATCTGCCTTCCACGGCTTCGAAACCAATAGAGCAGGGGCTTGGAAAGCGAAGGGTAAAATTTGTGAATAGGTTTTTGAGGAAGGGAAATGCGCCGTATCTGTTCTCCACAGCTCCGAAACCAATACTCGGGGGCTCGGAAAGCAGAGGGTAAACTTTGTTCATTGGTTTATGAGAAAATGAAATGCGCCGTATCAGCCTTCCGCAGCTTCGAAATCAGTAGACCGGGGGCTTGGAAAGCAGAGGGTAAAATTTGTGCTTTGGTGTTTGAGGAAAGGAAATGCGCCGTATCTGCCTTCCACAGCTTCGAAACCAGTAGACGGGGGCTTGGAAAGCAGAGGATAAAATTTGTGTATTGGTTTTTGAGGAAAGGAAATGCGCCGTATCTGCCTTCCACAGCTTCGAAACCAGTAGACGGGGGCTTGGAAACCAAAGGGTAAACTTTGTGCATTGGTTTTTGAGGAAAAGAAATGCGCCGTATCTGCCTTCCACAGCTTCGAAACCAGTAGACCGGGGGCACGGAAAGCAGAGGGTAAAATCTGTGAATAAGATTTTGAGGAAAGGAAATACACTGTATCTGTTTTCCACAGCCCCGAAACAAATAGGCGGAGGCTCGTAAAGCAGAGGGTAAATTTTGTGATTGGTTTTTGAGGAAGGGAAATGCGCCGTATCTGTTTTCCACAGCTCCGAAACCAATACGCGGGGGCTCGGAAAGCAGAGGGTATAATTTGATTGGTTTTTGAGGAAAGGAAATGCGCCGTATCTGTCCTCCGAAGCTTCGAAACCAGTAGCCCGGGAGCTTGGAAATCAAAGAGTAAAATTTGTGAATAGGTGTTTGAAGAAAGGAAATGCACCGTATCTGTTTTCCGTAGCCCCGAAACCAATAAGCAGGGGCTCGAAAATCATAGGGTAAAATTAGTTCATTGGTTTATGAGGAAGTGAAATGCGCCGTATCTGCCTTCCACAGCTTCGAAATTAGTAGACCGGTGGCTTGGAAAACAGACGGTAAAATTTGTTCATTGGTTTTTGAGGAAAGGAATTGCGCCGTATCTGCCTTCCACGGCTTCGAAACCAGCAGAGGGTAAAATTAGTGCATTGGTTTTTGAGGAAAGAAAATGCGCCGTATCAGTCCTACAAAGCTTCGAAACCAGGAGACCGGGATCTTGGAAAGCAAAAGGTAAAATCTGTGAATAAGATTTTGAGGAAAGGAAATACACTGTATCTGTTTTCCACAGACCCGAAACAAATAGGCGGGGGCTCGTAAAGCAGAGGGTAAAATGTGTGATTGCTTTTTGAGGAAGGGAAATGCGCCATATCTGTTTTCCACAGCTCCGAAACCAATACACGGGGGCTCGGAAAGCAGAGGGTATAAATTGTGAATAGGTTTTTGAGGAAAGGAAATGCGCCGTGTCTGTTTTCCACAGCTCCGAAACCAATACGCGGGGGCACAGAAAGCAGAGGGTAAAATTTCTGATTGGTTTTCGAGGATAGGATATGCGCCGTATCTGTCCTCCAAAGCTTCGAATCCAGTAGACCGGGAGCTTGGAAAGCAAAGGGTAAAATTTGTGAATAGGTTTTTGAGGAAAGGAAATGCACCATATCTGTTTTCCACAGCCCCGAAACCAATGCGCGAGGGCACGGAAAGCAAGGGTACAATTTGTGATTAGTTGTTGAGGAAAGAAAATGCGTCGTATGTTTACCACAGCTCCGAAACCAATACGCGGGGGCTCGGAAAGATGAGGGTAAAATTTTTTCATTGGCTTTTGAGAAAAAGAAACGCGCCGTATCTGCCTTCCACGGCTTCGAAACCAGTAGACCAGGGGCTTGGAAAGCGAAGGGTAAAATTTGTGAATAGGTTTTTGAGGAAGGGAAATGCGCCGTATCTGTTTTCCACAGCTCCTAAACCAATACTCGGGGGCTCGGAAAGCAGAGGGTAAACTTTGTTCATTGGTTTATGAGGAAATGAAATGCGCCGTATCTGCCTTCCGCAGCTTCGAAATCAGTAGACCGGGGGCTTGGAAAGCAGAAGGTAAAATTTGTGCTTTGGTTTTTGAGGAAAGGAAATGCGCCGTATCAGCCTTCCACAGCTTCGAAACCAGTAGACGGGGGCTTGGAACGCAGAGGGTAAAATTTGTGAATAGGTTTTTGAGGAAGGGAAATGCAGTGTATCTGTCCACCAAAGCTTCGAAAGCAGTAGACCGGAAGCTTGGAAAGCAAAGGGTAAAATATGTGAATCGGTTTTTGAGGAAAGGAAATTCACTTTATCTGTTTTCCCCAGCCCCGAGACCAATACGCGGGGGCTCGGAAAGCAAGGGTAAAATTTGTGATTGGTTTTTGAGGAAAGAAAATGCGAAGTATGTTTACCACAGCTCCGAAACCAATGCGCGGGGGCTCGGAAAGCTGAGGGTAAAATTTTTTCATTGGTTTCTGAGGAAAAGAAACGCGCCGTATCTGCCTTCCTCAGCTTCGAAACCAGTAGACCAGGGGCTTGCAAAGCAAAGGGTAAAATTTGTGAATAGGTTTTTGAGGAAGGGAAATGCGCCGTATCTGTTTTCCACAGCTCCGAAACCAATACTCGGGGGCTCGGAAAGCAGAGGGTAAACTTTGTTCATTGGTTTATGAGGAAATTAAATGCGCCGTGTCTGCCTTCCGCAGCTTTGAAATCAGTAGACCGGGGGCTTGGAAAGCAGAGGGTAAAATTTGTGCTTTGGGGTTTGAGGAAAGGAAATGCACCGTATCTCCCTTCCACACCTTCGAGACCAGTAGACCGGGGGCTCGGAATGCAGAGGGTAAAATTTGTGCATTGGTTATTGAGGAAAAGAAATGCGCCGTATCTGCCTTCCACAGCTTCGAAACCAGTAGACCGGGAGCTTGGAAATCAAAGTGTAAAATTTGTGAATAGGTTTTTGAAGAAGGGAAATGCGCCGCATCTCCCTTCCACAGCTTTGAAACCAGTAGACCGTGGACTTGGAAAGCTGAGGGTAAAATTTGTGCATTGGTTTTTGAGGAAAATAAATGCGCCGTATCTGTCTTCCACTGCTTCGAAACCAGTAGACAGGGGGCTCGGAAAGCAAAAGGTAAATTTGGAAATTGGTTTTTGAGAAAAGAAAACGCGCCGTATCTGTCCTCCAAAGCTTCGAAACCAGTAGACCGGGAGCTTGGAAAGCGAAGGGTAAAATTTCAGAATAGGTTTTTGAGGAATGGAAATGCGCCGTATCTGTTTTCCACAGCTCTGAAACCAATACTCGGGGGCTCGGAAAGCAGAGGGTAAACTTTGTTCATTGGTTTATGAGAAAATGAAATGCGCCGTATCAGCCTTCCGCAGCTTCGAAATCAGTAGACCGGGGGCTTGGAAAGCAGAGGGTAAAATTTGTGCTTTGGTATTTGAGGAAAGGAAATGCGCCGTATCTGCCTTCCACAGCTTCGAAACCAGTAGACGGGGGCTTGGAAAGCAGAGGATAAAATTTGTGTATTGGTTTTTGAGGAAAAGAAATGCGCCGTATCCGCCTTCCACAGCTTCGAAACCAGTAGACCGGGAGCTTGGAAACCAAAGGGTAAAATTTGTGAATAGGTTTTTTAGGAAGGGAAATGCACCGTATCTGTCCACCAAAGCTTCGAAAGGTGTAGACCGGAAGCTTGGAAAGCAAAGGGTAAAATATGTGAATCGGTTTTTGAGGAAAGGAAATTCACTTTATCTGTTTTCCCCAGCCCCGAGACCAATACGCGGGGGCTCGGAAAACAAGGGTACAATTTGTGATTGGTTTTTGAGGAAAGAAAATGCGAAGTATGTTTACCACAGCTCCGAAACCAGTACGCGGGGGCTCGGAAAGCTGAGGGTAAAATTTTTTCATTGGTTTCTGAGGAAAAGAAACGCGCCGTATCTGCCTTCCTCAGCTTCGAAACCAGTAGACCAGGGGCTTGCAAAGCAAAGGGTAAAATTTGTGAATAGGTTTTTGAGGAAGGGAAATGCGCCGTATCTGTTTTCCACAGCTCCGAAACCAATACTCGGGGGCTCGGAAAGCAGAGGGTAAAATTTGTTCATTGGTTTATGAGGAAATTAAATGCGCCGTATCTCCCTTCCACAGCTTTGAAACCAGTAGACCGTGGACTTGGAAAGCTGAGGGTAAAATTTGTGCATTGGTTTTTGAGGAAAATAAATGCGCCGTATCTGTCTTCCACTGCTTCGAAACCAGTAGACAGGGGGCTCGGAAAGCAAAAGGTAAATTTGGAAATTGGTTTTTGAGAAAAGAAAACGCGCCGTATCTGTCCTCCAAAGCTTCGAAACCAGTAGACCGGGAGCTTGGAAAGCGAAGGGTAAAATTTCAGAATAGGTTTTTGAGGAATGGAAATGCGCCGTATCTGTTTTCCACAGCTCTGAAACCAATACTCGGGGGCTCGGAAAGCAGAGGGTAAACTTTGTTCATTGGTTTATGAGAAAATGAAATGCGCCGTATCAGCCTTCCGCAGCTTCGAAATCAGTAGACCGGGGGCTTGGAAAGCAGAGGGTAAAATTTGTGCTTTGGTATTTGAGGAAAGGAAATGCGCCGTATCTGCCTTCCACAGCTTCGAAACCAGTAGACGGGGGCTTGGAAAGCAGAGGATAAAATTTGTGTATTGGTTTTTGAGGAAAAGAAATGCGCCGTATCCGCCTTCCACAGCTTCGAAACCAGTAGACCGGGAGCTTGGAAACCAAAGGGTAAAATTTGTGAATAGGTTTTTTAGGAAGGGAAATGCACCGTATCTGTCCACCAAAGCTTCGAAAGGTGTAGACCGGAAGCTTGGAAAGCAAAGGGTAAAATTTGTGCATTGGTTTTTGAGGAAAAGAAATGCGCCGTATCTGCCTTCCACAGCTTCGAAACCAGTAGACCGGGGGCACGGAAAGCAGAGGGTAAAACTTGTGATTGGTTTTTGAATAAAGGAAATGCGCCGTATCTGTCCTCCAAAGCTTCGAAACGAGTAGACCGGGAGCTTGGAAAGCAGAGGGTATAATTTGTGATTGGTTTTTGAGGAAAAGAAATGCGCCGTGTCTGCCTTCCACAGCTTCGAAATCAGTAGACCGGGAGCTTGGAAGGAAGACGGTTAAATTTGTGAATAGGTTTTTTGAGGAAAGGAAATGCACCGTATCTGTTTTCCACAGCCCCAAAACCAATACGCTATGGCTCAGAAAGCAGAGGGTAAACTTTGAAATTGATATTGAGGAAAGAAAATGCGCCGTATCTGTCCTCCAAAGCTTCGAAACCAGTAGACCGGGAGCTTGGAAAGCAAAGGGTAAAATTTGTGAATAGGTTTTGGAGGAAGGGAAATACACCATATCTGTCTTCCAATGCTCCGAAACAAATAACCGGGGGTATGGAAAGCAGGGGGTAAAAGTAGTAAATAGGTTTTCAAGGAAAGGAAATGCGCCATATCTGTATTCCCTAGCTTGGAAACCAGTAGAGCGGGGGCAGGGAACGCAGAGGCAAAAATTTTTATATTGGTTTTTGAGGAATGAAAATGACCATATCTCTCTTCTACTGCTTCGAAACCAGTAGACCGCGCGCTTGAAAAGCAAAGAGTAAATTTTTTTCATTGGTTTATGAGGAAATGAAATATGCCGTATCTGCCTTCCACAGCTTCGAAATCAGTAGACCGGGGGCTTGGTAAGGAGACGGTAAAGTTTGTGCATTGGTTTTTGTGGAAAGGAAATGCGCCGTATTCGCCCTTCACAGCTTCGAAACCAGTAGACCGGGGGCTAGGAAAGCAAAAGGTAAAATTGAAATTGGTTTTTGAGGAAAGAAAATGCGCCGTATCAGTCCTACAGAGCTTCGAAACCAGTAGACCGGGAGCTTGGAAAGCAAAGGGTAAAATTTGTGAAGAGGATTTTGAGGAAAGGAAATGCACTGCATCTGTTTTCCACAGCCCGAAACCAATACGCGGGGGCTCGGAAAGCAGAGGGTAAAATTTGTTCAATAGTTTATGAGGAAATGAAATGCGCCGTATCTGCCTTCCACAGCTTCGAAATCAGTAGACCGGGGGCTTGGAAAAGAGACGGTAAAATTTGTGGATTGGTGTTTGAGGAAAGGAAATGCGCCGTGTCGGCCTTCCACAGCTTCGAAACCAGTAGACCGGTAGTTGGAAAGCAAAGGGTAAAATATGTGAATCGGTTTTTGAGGAAAGGAAATTCACTGTATCTGTTTTCCACAGCCCCGAGACCAATACGCGGGGGCTCGGAAAGCAGAGGGTAAAATTTGTGTTTGGTTTTTGAGGAAATGAAATTCGCCGTATCTGCCTTCCACAGCTTCGAAACCAATACGCGGGGGCTCGGAAAGCAGAGGGTAAAATTTGTGATTGTTTTTTGAGGAAAGGAAATGCGCCGTATCTGTTTTCCACAGCTCCGAAATTAGTTTACCGGGTGCTTGGAAAGCGAAGGGTAAAATTTCAGAATAGGTTTTTGAGGAAAGAAAATGCACCGTATCTCTTTTCGACAGCCCCGAAACAATACGCGGGGTCTCGGAAAGCAGAGGGTAAAATTTCTGATTGGTTTTTGAGGAAGGAAAATGCGCTGTTTCTGTCCTCCAAAGCTTCGAATCCAGTAGACCGGGAGCTTGGAAAGCAAAGGGTAAAATTTGTGAATAGGTTTTTGAGGAAACGAAATACACCATATCTGTTTTCCACAGCCCCGAAACCAATACGCGGGGGCACGGAAAGCAAGGGTAAAACTTGTGATTAGTTTTTGAGGAAAGAAAATGGGCCGTATGTTTACCACAGCTCGGAAACCAATACGCGCGCTCTCGGTAAGCTGAGGGTAAAATTTTTTCATTGGCTTTTCAGAAAAAGAAACGCGCCGTATCTGCCTTCCACGGCTTCGAAACCAATAGAGCAGGGGCTTGGAAAGCGAAGGGTAAAATTTGTGAATAATTTTTTGAGGAAGGGAAATGCGCCGTATCTGTTTTCCACAGCTCCGAAACCAATACTCGGGGGCTCGGAAAGCAGAGGGTAAACTTTGTTCATTGGTTTATGAGAAAATGAAATGCGCCGTATCAGCCTTCCGCAGCTTCGAAATCAGTAGACCGGGGGCTTGGAAAGCAGAGGGTAAAATTTGTGCTTTGGTGTTTGAGGAAAGGAAATGCGCCGTATCTGCCTTCCACAGCTTCGAAACCAGTAGACGGGGGCTTGGAAAGCAGAGGATAAAATTTGTGTATTGGTTTTTGAGGAAAAGAAATGCGCCGTGTCCGCCTTCCACAGCTTCGAAACCAGTAGACCGGGAGCTTGGAAACCACAGGGTAAAATTTGAGAATAGGTTTTTGAGGAAGGGAAATGCACCGTATCTGTCCACCAAAGCTTCGAAAGCAAAAGACCGGAAGTTTGGAAAGCAAGCGGTAAAATATGTGAATCGGTTTTTGAGGAAAGGAAATTCACTTTATCTGTTTTCCCCAGCCCCG
This sequence comes from Amblyomma mixtum, assembly GCF_055824585.1. Lineage (NCBI taxonomy): Eukaryota > Metazoa > Arthropoda > Arachnida > Ixodida > Ixodidae > Amblyomma > Amblyomma mixtum. The sequence continues at coordinate 6,235,784 of NC_143017.1, forward strand.
AGACCAATACGCGGGGGCTCGGAAAGCAAGGGTAAAATTTGTGATTGGTTTTTGAGGGAAGAAAATGCGCCGTGTCGGCCTTCCACAGCTTCGAAACCAGTAGACCGGTAGTTGGAAAGCAAAGGGTAAAATATGTGAATCGGTTTTTGAGGAAAGGAAATTCACTGTATCTGTTTTCCACAGCCCCGAGACCAATACGCGGGGGCTCGGAAAGCAGAGGGTAAAATTTGTGTTTGGTTTTTGAGGAAATGAAATTCGCCGTATCTGCCTTCCACAGCTTCGAAACCAATACGCGGGGGCTCGGAAAGCAGAGGGTAAAATTTGTGATTGTTTTTTGAGGAAAGAAAATGCGCCGTATCTGTTTTCCACAGCTCCGAAATTAGTTGACCGGGTGCTTGGAAGGCGAATGGTAAAATTTCAGAATAGGTTTTTGAGGAAAGAAAATGCACCGTATCTCTTTTCGACAGCCCCGAAACAATACGCGGGGTCTCGGAAAGCAGAGGGTAAAATTTCTGATTGGTTTTTGAGGAAGGAAAATGCGCTGTTTCTGTCCTCCAAAGCTTCGAAACCAGTAGACCGGGAGCTTGGAAAGCAAAGGGTAAAATTTGTGAATAGGTTTTTGAGGAAAGGAAATGCACCATATCTGTTTTCCACAGCCCCGAAACCAATGCGCGGGGGCACGGAAAGCAAGGATAAAACTTGTGATTAGTTTTTGAGGAAAGAAAATGGGTCGTATGTTTACCACAGCTCCGAAACCAATACGCGGGCTCTCGGAAAGCTGAGGGTAAAATTTTTTCATTGGCTTTTGAGAAAAAGAAACGCGCCGTATCTGCCTTCCACGGCTTCGAAACCAATAGAGCAGGGGCTTGGAAAGCGAAGGGTAAAATTTGTGAATATGTTTTTGAGGAAGGGAAATGCGCCGTATCTGTTTTCCACAGCTCCGAAACCAATACTCGGGGGCTCGGAAAGCAGAGGGTAAACTTTGTTCATTGGTTTATGAGAAAATGAAATGCGCCGTATCAGCCTTCTGCAGCTTCGAAATCAGTAGACCGGGGGCTTGGAAAGCAGAGGGTAAAATTTGTGCTTTGGTGTTTGAGGAAAGGAAATGCGCCGTATCTGCCTTCCACAGCTTCGAAACCAGTAGACGGGGGCTTGGAAAGCAGAGGATAAAATTTGTGTATTGGTTTTTTGAGGAAAAGAAATGCGCCGTATCCGCCTTTCACAGCTTCGAAACCAGTAGACCGGGAGCTTGGAAACCAAAGGGTAAAATTTGTGAATAGGTTTTTGAGGAACGGAAATGCGCCGTATCTGCCTTCCACAGCTTCGAAACCAGTAGACGGGGGCTTGGAAAGCAGAGGATAAAATTTGTGTATTGGTTTTTGAGGAAAAGAAATGCGCCGTATCCGCCTTCCACAGCTTCGAAACCAGTAGACCGGGAGCTTGGAAACCAAAGGGTAAAATTTGTGAATAGGTTTTTGAGGAAGGGAAATGCACCGTATCTGTCCACCAAAGCTTCGAAAGCAGTAGACCGGAAGCTTGGAAAGCAAAGGGTAAAATTTGTGCATTGGTTTTTGAGGAAAAGAAATGCGCCGTATCTGCCTTCCACAGCGCCGAAGCCAATACGCGGAGGTCCGGAGTGCAGAGGGAAAAATTTGTTCATTGGTTTATGAGGAAATGAAATGCGCCGTATCTGCCTGCCACAGCTTCGAAACCAGGAGACCGGGATCTTGGAAAGCAAAGGGTAAAATCTGTGAATAAGATTTTGAGGAAAGGAAATACACTGTATCTGTTTTCCACAGTCCCGAAACAAATAGGCGGGGGCCCGTAAAGCAGAGGGTAAAATGTGTGATTGCTTTTTGAGGACGGGAAATGCGCCCTATCTGTTTTCCACAGCTCCGAAACCAATACACGGGGGCTCGGAAAGCAGAGGGTATAATTTGTGGATAGGTTTACCTTTTGCTTTACCTTTTTGCTTTACTTCTTGCTTTGCGCCGTGTCTGCCCTCCACAGCTTCGAAACGAGTGAACCGGTAGCTTGGAATGCAAATGGTAAAATTTGTGAATAGGTTTTTGAGGAAAGGAAATGCACCGTATCTGTTTTCCGCAGCCCCGAAACCAACAAGCAGGGGCTCGAAAATCAGAGGGTAAAATTTGTTCATTGGTTTATGAGGAAGTGAAATGCGGCGTATCTGCCTTCCACAGCTTCGAAATTAGTAGACAGGTGGCTTGGAAAAGAGACGGTAAAATTTGTCCAATGGTTTTTTAAGAAAGGAAATGCGCCGTATCTGCCTTCCACGGCTTCGAAACCAGTAGACCGGGGGCTTGGAAAGCAGAGGACAAAATTTCTGCATTGGTTTTTGAGGAAAGAAAATGCGCCGTATCAGTCCTACAAAGCTTCGAAACCAGGAGACCGGGATCTTGGAAAGCAAAGGGTAAAATCTGTGAATAAGATTTTGAGGAAAGGAAATATACTGTATCTGTTTTCCACAGCCCCGAAACAAATAGGCGGAGGCTCGTAAAGTAGAGGGTAAAATGTGTGATTGCTTTTTGAGGAAGTGAAATGCGCCGTATCTGTTTTCCACAGCTCCGAAACCAATACGCGGGCGCTCGGAAAGCAGAGGGTATAATTTGTGAATAGTTTTTTGAGGAAAGGAAATGCGCCGTGTCTGTTTTCCACAGCTCCGAAATTAGTAGACCTGGAGCTTGGAAAGCAAAGGGTAAATTTTGTGATTGCTTTTTGAGGAAGGGAAATGCGCCATATCTGTTTTCCACAGCTCCGAAACCAATACACGGGGGCTCGGAAAGCAGAGGGTATAATTTGTGACTGGTTTTTGAGGAAGGGAAATGCGCCGTATCTGTTTTCCACAGCTCCGAAACCAATACGCAGGGGCACAGAAAGCAGAGGGTAAAATTTCTGATTGGTTTTCGAGGATAGGAAATGCGCCGTATCTGTCCTCCAAAGCGTCGAAACCAGTAGACCGGGAGCTTGGAAATCAAAGTGTAAAATTTGTGAATATGTTTTTGAGGAAGGGAAATGCGCCGTATCTCCCTTCCACAGCTTTGAAACCAGTAGACCGGGGACTTTGAAAGCTGAGGGTAAAATTTGTGCATTGGTTTTTGAGGAAAATAAATGCGCCGTATCTGTCTTCCACAGCTTCGAAACCAGTAGACAGGGGGCTCGGAAAGCAAAAGGTAGAATTGGAGATTGGTTTTTGAGAAAAGAAAACGCGCCGTATCTGTCCTCCAAAGCTTCAAAACCAGTAGACCGGGAGCTTGGAAAGCAAAGGGTAAAATTTCTGAATAGGTTTTTGAGGAAAGAAAATGCTCCGTATCTGTTTTCGACAGCCCCGAAACAATACGCGGGGGCTCGGAAAGATGAGGGTAAAATTTTTTCATTGGCTTTTGAGAAAAAGAAACGCGCCGTATCTGCCTTCCACGGCTTCGAAACCAGTAGACCAGGGGCTTTGAAAGCGAAGGGTAAAATTTGTGAATAGGTTTTTGAGGAAGGGAAATGCGCCGTATCTGTTTTCCACAGCTCCTAAACCAATACTCGGGGGCTCGGAAAGCAGAGGGTAAACTTTGTTCATTGGTTTATGAGGAAATGAAATGCGCCGTATCTGCCTTCCGCAGCTTCGAAATCAGTAGACCGGGGGCTTGGAAAGCAGAGGGTAAAATTTGTGCTTTGGTCTTGAGGAAAGGAAATGCGCCGTATCTGCCTTCCACAGCTTCGAAACCAGTAGACGGGGGCTTAGAACGCAGAGGGTAAAATTTGTGTATTGGTGTTTGAGGAAAAGAAATGCGCCGTATCCGCCTTCCACAGCTTCGAAACCAGTAGACCGGGAGCTTGGAAACCAAAGGGTAAAATTTGTGAATAGGTTTTTGAGGAAGGGAAATGCACCGTATCTGTCCACCAAAGCTTCGAAAGCAGTAGACCGGAAGCTTGGAAAGCAAAGGGTAAAATATGTGAATCGGTTTTTGAGGAAAGGAAATTCACTTTATCTGTTTTCCCCAGCCCCGAGACCAAAACGCGGGGGCTCGGAAAGCAAGGGTAAAATTTGTGATTGGTTTTTGAGGAAAGAAAATGCGAAGTATGTTTACCACAGCTCCGAAACCAATACGCGGGGGCTCGGAAAGCTGAGGGTAAAATTTTTTCATTGGTTTCTGAGGAAAAGAAACGCGCCGTATCTGCCTTCCTCAGCTTCGAAACCAGTAGACCAGGGGCTTGCAAAGCAAAGGGTAAAATTTGTGAATAGGTTTTTCAGGAAGGGAAATGCGCCGTATCTGTTTTCCACAGCTCCGAATCCAATACTCGGGGGCTCGGAAAGCAGAGGGTAAACTTTGTTCATTGGTTTATGAGGAAATTAAATGCGCCGTATCTGCCTTCCGCAGCTTTGAAATCAGTAGACCGGGGGCTTGGAAAGCAGAGGGTAAAATTTGTGCTTTGGGGTTTGAGGAAAGGAAATGCACCGTATCTCCCTTCCACACCTTCGAGACCAGTAGACCGGGGCCTTGGAATGCAGAGGGTAAAATTTGTGCATTGGTTATTGAGGAAAAGAAATGCGCCGTATCTGCCTTCCACAGCTTCGAAACCAGTAGATCGGCAGCTTGGAAATCAAAGTGTAAAATTTGTGAATAGGTTTTTGAGGAAGGGAAATGCGCCGTATCTCCCTTCCACAGCTTTGAAACCAGTAGACCGTGGACATGGAAAGCTGAGGGTAAAATTGGAAATTGGTTTTTGAGAAAAGAAAACGCGCCGTATCTGTCCTCCAAAGCTTCGAAACCAGTAGACCGGGAGCTTGGAAAGCGAAGGGTAAAATTTCAGAATAGGTTTTTGAGGAATGGAAATGCGCCGTATCTGTTTTCCACAGCTCCGAAACCAATACTCGGGGGCTCGGGAAGCAGAGGGTAAACTTTGTTCATTGGTTTATGAGAAAATGAAACGCGCCGTATCAGCCTTCCGCAGCTTCGAAATCAGTACACCGGGGGCTTGGAAAGCAGAGGGTAAAATTTGTGCTTTGGTGTTTGAGGAAAGGAAATGCGCCGTATCTGCCTTCCACAGCTTCGAAACCAGTAGACAGGGGCTTGGAAAGCAGAGGATAAAATTTGTGTATTGGTTTTTGAGGAAAAGAAATGCGCCGTATCCGCCTTCCACAGCTTCGAAACCAGTAGACCGGGAGCTTGGAAACCAAAGGGTAAAATTTGTGAATAGGTTTTTGAGGAAGGGAAATGCACCGTATCTGTCCACCAAAGCTTCGAAAGCAGTAGACCGCAAGCTTGGAAAGCAAAGGGTAAAATTTGTGCATTGGTTTTTGAGGAAAAGAAATGCGCCGTATCTGCCTTCCACAGCTTCGAAACCAGTAGACCGGGGGCACGGAAAGCAGAGAGTAAAACTTGTGATTGGTTTTTGAATAAAGGAAATGCGCCGTATTTGTCCTCCAAAGCTTCGAAACGAGTAGACCGGGAGCTTGGAAAGCAGAGGGTATAATTTGTGATTGGTTTTTGAGGAAAAGAAATGCGCCGTGTCTGCCTTCCACAGCTTCGAAATCAGTAGACCGGGAGCTTGGAAGGAAGACGGTTAAATTTGTGAATAGGTTTTTTGAGGAAAGGAAATGCACCGTATCTGTTTTCCACAGCCCCAAATCCAATACGCTATGGCTCAGAAAGCAGAGGGTAAACTTTGTAATTGATATTGAGGAAAGAAAATGCGCCGTATCTGTCCTCCAAAGCTTCGAAACCAGTAGACCGGGAGATTGGAAAGCAAAGGGTAAAATTTGTGAATAGGTTTTGGAGGAAGGGAAATACACCATATCTGTCTTCCAATGCTCCGAAACAAATAACCGGGGGTATGGAAAGCAGGGGGTAAAAGTAGTAAATAGGTTTTCAAGGAAAAGAAATGCGCCATATCTGTGTTCCCTAGCTTGGAAACCAGTAGAGCGGGGGCAGCGAACGCAGATGCAAAAATTTTTATATTGGTTTTTGAGGAATGAAAATGACCATATCTCTCTTCTACTGCTTCGAAACCAGTAGACCGCGCGCTTGAAAAGCAAAGAGTAAATTTTTTTCATTCGTTTATGAGGAAATGAAATATGCCGTATCTGCCTTCCACAGCTTCGAAATCAGTAGACCGGGGGCTTGGTAAGGAGACGGTAAAATTTGTGCATTGGTTTTTGAGGAAAGGAAATGCGCCGTATTCGCCCTTCACAGCTTCGAAACCAGTAGACCGGGGTCTCGGAAAGCAAAAGGTAAACTTGAAATTGGTTTTTGAGGAAAGAAAATGCGCCGTATCAGTCCTACAGAGCTTCGAAACCAGTAGACCGGGAGCTTGGAAAGCAAAGGGTAAAATTTGTGAATAGGATTTTGAGGAAAGGAAATGCACTGTATCTGTTTTCCACAGCCCGAAACCAATTCGCGGGGGCTCGGCAAGCAGAGGGTAAAATTTGTTCAATAGTTTATGAGGAAATGAAATGCGCCGTATCTGCCTTCCACAGCTTCGAAATCAGTAGACCGGGGGCTTGGAAAAGAGACGGTAAAATTTGTGGATTGGTGTTTGAGGAAAGGAAATGCGCCGTGTCGGCCTTCCACAGCTTCGAAACCAGTAGACCGGTAGTTGGAAAGCAAAGGGTAAAATATGTGAATCGGTTTTTGAGGAAAGGAAATTCACTGTATCTGTTTTCCACAGCCCCGAGACCAATATGCGGGGGCTCGGAAAGCAGAGGGTAAAATTTGTGATTGGTTTTTGAGGAAAGGAAATGCGCCGTATCTGTTTTCCACAGCTCCGAAATTAGTTGACCGGGTGCTTGGAAAGCGAAGGGTAAAATTTCAGAATAGGTTTTTGAGGAAAGAAAATGCACCGTACCTCTTTTCGACAGCCCCGAAACAATACGCGGGGTCTCGGAAAGCAGAGGGTAAAATTTCTGATTGGTTTTTGAGGAAGGAAAATGCGCTGTTTCTGTCCTCCAAAGCTTCGAAACCAGTAGACCGGGAGCTTGGAAAGCAAAGGGTAAAATTTGTGAATAGGTTTTTGAGGAAACGAAATGCACCATATCTGTTTTCCACAGCCCCGAAACCAATGCGCGGGGGCACGGAAAGCAAGGGTAAAACTTGTGATTAGTTTTTGAGGAACGAAAATGGGCCGTATGTTTACCACAGCTCCGAAACCAATACGCGGGCTCTCGGAAAGCTGAGGGTAAAATTTTTTCATTGGCTTTTGAGAAAAAGAAACGCGCCGTATCTGCCTTCCACGGCTTCGAAACCAATAGAGCAGGGGCTTGGAAAGCGAAGGGTAAAATTTGTGAATAGGTTTTTGAGGAAGGGAAATGCGCCGTATCTGTTCTCCACAGCTCCGAAACCAATACTCGGGGGCTCGGAAAGCAGAGGGTAAACTTTGTTCATTGGTTTATGAGAAAATGAAATGCGCCGTATCAGCCTTCCGCAGCTTCGAAATCAGTAGACCGGGGGCTTGGAAAGCAGAGGATAAAATTTGTGTATTGGTTTTTGAGGAAAAGAAATGCGCCGTATCCGCCTTCCACAACTTCGAAACCAGTAGACCGGGAGCTTGGAAACCAAAGGGTAAAATTTGTGAATAGGTTTTTGAGGAAGGGAAATGCACCGTATCTGTCCACCAAAGCTTCGAAAGCAGTAGACCGGAAGCTTGGAAAGCAAAGGGTAAAATTTGTGCATTGGTTTTTGAGGAAAAGAAATGCGCCGTATCTGCCTTCCACAGCTTCGAAACCAGTAGACCGGGGGCACGGAAAGCAGAGGGTAAAACTTGTCATTGGTTTTTGAATAAAGGAAATGCGCCGTATCTGTCCTCCAAAGCTTCGAAACGAGTAGACCGGGAGCTTGGAAAGCAGAGGGTATAATTGTGATTGGTTTTTGAGGAAAAGAAATGCGCCGTGTCTGCTTTCCACAGCTTCGAAATCAGTAGACCGGGAGCTTGGAAGGAAGACGGTTAAATTTGTGAATAGGTTTCTTGAGGAAACGAAATGCACCGTATCTGTTTTCCACAGCCCCAAAACCAATACGCTATGGCTCAGAAAGCGGAGGGTAAACATTGAAATTAATATTGAGGAAAGAAAATGCGCCGTATCTGTCCTCCAAAGCTTCGAAACCAGTAGACCGGGAGCTTGGAAAGCAAAGAGTAAAATTTGTGAATAGGTTTTGGAGGAAGGGAAATACACCATATCTGTCTTCCAATGCTCCGAAACAAATAACCGGGGGTATGGAAAGCAGGGGGTAAAAGTAGTAAATAGGTTTTCAAGGAAAGGAAATGCGCCATATCTCTATTCCCTAGCTTGGAAACCAGTAGAGCGGGGGCAGGGAACGCAGAGGCAAAAATTTTTATATTGGTTTTTGAGGAATGAAAATGACCATATCTCTCTTCTACTGCTTCGAAACCAGTAGACCGCGCGCTTGAAAAGCAAAGAGTAAATTTTTTTCATTGGTTTATGAGGAAATGAAATATGCCGTATCTGCCTTCCACAGCTTCGAAATCAGTAGACCGGGGGCTCGGAAAGCAAAAGGTAAAATTGAAATTGGTTTTTGAGGAAAGAAAATGCGCCGTATCAGTCCTACAGAGCTTCGAAACCAGTAGACCGGGAGCTTGGAAAGCAAAGGGTAAAATTTGTGAATAGGATTTTGAGGAAAGGAAATGCACTGTGTCTGTTTTCCACAGCCCGAAACCAATACGCGGGGGCTCGGAAAGCAGAGGGTAAAATTTGTTCAATAGTTTATGAGGAAATGAAATGCGCCGTATCTGCCTTCCACAGCTTCGAAATCAGTAGACCGGGGGCTTGGAAAAGAGATGGTAAAATTTGTGGATTGGTTTTTGAGGAAAGGGAATGCGCCGTGTCGGCCTTCCACAGCTTCGAAACCAGTAGACCGGTAGTTGGAAAGCAAAGGGTAAAATATGTGAATCGGTTTTTGAGGAAAGGAAATTCACTGTATCTGTTTTCCACAGCCCCGAGACCAATACGCGGGGGCTCGGAAAGCAGAGGGTAAAATTTGTGTTTGGTTTTTGAGGAAATGAAATTCGCCGTATCTGCCTTCCACAGCTTCGAAACCAATACGCGGGGGCTCGGAAAGCAGAGGGTAAAATTTGTTATTGTTTTTTGAGGAAAGGAAATGCGCCGTATCTGCTTTCCACAGCTCCGAAATTAGTTGACCGGGTGCTTGGAAAGCGAAGGGTAAAATTTCAGAATAGGTTTTTGAGGAAAGAAAATGCACCGTATCTCTTTTCGACAGCCCCGAAACAATACGCGGGGTCTCGGAAAGCAGAGAGTAAAATTTCTGATTGGTTTTTGAGGAAGGAAAATGCGCTGTTTCTGTCCTCCAAAGCTTCGAAACCAGTAGACCGGGAGCTTGGAAAGCAAAGGGGAAAATTTGTGAATAGGTTTTTGAGGAAACGAAATGCACCATATCTGTTTTGCACAGCCCCGAAACCAATGCGCGGGGGCACGGAAAGCAAGGGTAAAACTTGTGATTAGTGTTTGAGGAAAGAAAATGGGCCGTATGTTTACCACAGCTCCGAAACCAATACGCGGGCTCTCGGAAAGCTGAGGGTAAATTTTTTTCATTGGCTTTTGAGGAAAAGAAACGCGCCGTATCTGCCTTCCACGGCTTCGAAACCAATAGAGCAGGGGCTTGGAAAGCGAAGGGTAAAATTTGTGAATAGGTTTTTGAGGAAGGGAAATGCGCCGTATCTGTTTTCCACAGCTCCGAAACCAATACTCGGGGGCTGGGAAAGCAGAGGGTAAACTTTGTTCATTGGTTTATGAGAAAATGAAATGCGCCGTATCAGCCTTCCGCAGCTTCGAAATCAGTAGACCGGGGGCTTGGAAAGCAGAGGGTAAAATTTGTGCTTTGGTGTTTGAGGAAAGGAAATGCGCCGTATCTGCCTTCCACAGCTTCGAAACCAGTAGACGGGGGCTTGGAAAGCAGAGGATAAAATTTGTGTATTGGTTTTTGAGGAAAAGAAATGCGCCGTATCCGCCTTCCACAGCTTCGAAACCAGTAGACCGGGAGCTTGGAAACCAAAGGGTAAAATTTGTGAATAGGTTTTTGAGGAAGGGAAATGCACCGTATCTGTCCACCAAAGCTTCGAAAGCAGTAGACCGGAAGCTTGGAAAGCAAAGGGTAAAATTTGTGCATTGGTTTTTGAGGAAAAGAAATGCGCCGTATCTGCCTTCCACAGCTTCGAAACCAGTAGACCGGGGGCACGGAAAGCAGAGGGTAAAATCTGTGAATAAGATTTTGAGGAAAGGAAATACACTGTATCTGTTTTCCACAGCCCCGAAACAAATAGGCGGAGGCTCGTAAAGCAGAGGGTAAATTTTGTGATTGGTTTTTGAGGAAGGGAAATGCGCCGTATCTGTTTTCCACAGCTCCGAAACCAATACGCGGGGGCTCGGAAAGCAGAGGGTATAATTTGTGATTGGTTTTTGAGGAAAGGAAATGCGCCGTATCTGTCCTCCGAAGCTTCGAAACCAATACGCGGGGGCTCGGAAAGCAGAGGGTAAAATTTGTTATTGTTTTTTGAGGAAAGGAAATGCGCCGTATCTGCTTTCCACAGCTCCGAAATTAGTTGACCGGGTGCTTGGAAAGCGAAGGGTAAAATTTCAGAATAGGTTTTTGAGGAAAGAAAATGCACCGTATCTCTTTTCGACAGCCCCGAAACAATACGCGGGGTCTCGGAAAGCAGAGGGTAAAATTTCTGATTGGTTTTTGAGGAAGGAAAATGCGCTCTTTCTGTCCTCCAAAGCTTCGAAACGAGTAGACCGGGAGCTTGGAAAGCAAAGGGTAAAACTTGTGAATAGTTTTTTGAGGAAACGAAATGCACCATATCTGTTTTCCACAGCCCCGAAACCAATGCGCGGGGGCACGGAAAGCAAGGGTAAAACTTGTGATTAGTTTTTGAGGAAAGAAAATGGGCCGTATGTTTACCACAGCTCCGAAACCAATACGCGGGCTCTCGGAAAGCTGAGGGTAAAATTTTTTCATTGGCTTTTGAGAAAAAGAAACGCGCCGTATCTGCCTTCCACGGCTTCGAAACCAATAGAGCAGGGGCTTGGAAAGCGAAGGGTAAAATTTGTGAATAGGTTTTTGAGGAAGGGAAATGCGCCGTATCTGTTCTCCACAGCTCCGAAACCAATACTCGGGGGCTGGGAAAGCAGAGGGTAAACTTTGTTCATTGGTTTATGAGAAAATGAAATGCGCCGTATCAGCCTTCCGCAGCTTCGAAATCAGTAGACCGGGGGCTTGGAAAGCAGAGGGTAAAATTTGTGCTTTGGTGTTTGAGGAAAGGAAATGCGCCGTATCTGCCTTCCACAGCTTCGAAACCAGTAGACCGGGAGCTTGGAAACCAAAGGGTAAAATTTGTGAATAGGTTTTTGAGGAAGGGAAATGCACCGTATCTGTCCACCAAAGCTTCGAAAGCAGTAGACCGGAAGCTTGGAAAGCAAAGGGTAAAATTTGTGCATTGGTTTTTGAGGAAAAGAAATGCGCCGTATCTGCCTTCCACAGCTTCGAAACCAGTAGACCGGGGGCACGGAAAGCAGAGGGTAAAATCTGTGAATAAGATTTTGAGGAAAGGAAATACACTGTATCTGTTTTCCACAGCCCCGAAACAAATAGGCGGAGGCTCGTAAAGCAGAGGGTAAATTTTGTGATTGGTTTTTGAGGAAGGGAAATGCGCCGTATCTGTTTTCCACAGCTCCGAAACCAATACGCGGGGGCTCGGAAAGCAGAGGGTATAATTTGTGATTGGTTTTTGAGGAAAGGAAATGCGCCGTATCTGTCCTCCGAAGCTTCGAAACCAGTAGCCCGGGAGCTTGGAAATCAAAGAGTAAAATTTGTGAATAGGTGTTTGAAGAAAGGAAATGCACCGTATCTGTTTTCCGTAGCCCCGAAACCAATAAGCAGGGGCTCGAAAATCAGAGGGTAAAATTAGTTCATTGGTTTATGAGGAAGTGAAATGCGCCGTATCTGCCTTCCACAGCTTCGAAATTAGTAGACCGGTGGCTTGGAAAACAGACGGTAAAATTTGTTCATTGGTTTTTGAGGAAAGGAATTGCGCCGTATCTGACTTCCACGGCTTCGAAACCAGCAGAGGGTAAAATTAGTGCATTGGTTTTTGAGGAAAGAAAATGCGCCGTATCAGTCCTACAAAGCTTCGAAACCAGGAGACCGGGATCTTGGAAAGCAAAAGGTAAAATCTGTGAATAAGATTTTGAGGAAAGGAAATACACTGTATCTGTTTTCCACAGACCCGAAACAAATAGGCGGGGGCTCGTAAAGCAGAGGGTAAAATGTGTGATTGCTTTTTGAGGAAGGGAAATGCGCCATATCTGTTTTCCACAGCTCCGAAACCAATACACGGGGGCTCGGAAAGCAGAGGGTATAAATTGTGAATAGGTTTTTGAGGAAAGGAAATGCGCCGTGTCTGTTTTCCACAGCTCCGAAACCAATACGCGGGGGCACAGAAAGCAGAGGGTAAAATTTCTGATTGGTTTTCGAGGATAGGATATGCGCCGTATCTGTCCTCCAAAGCTTCGAATCCAGTAGACCGGGAGCTTGGAAAGCAAAGGGTAAAATTTGTGATTAGTTGTTGAGGAAAGAAAATGCGCCGTATGTTTACCACAGCTCCGAAACCAATACGCGGGGGCTCGGAAAGATGAGGGTAAAATTTTTTCATTGGCTTTTGAGAAAAAGAAACGCGCCGTATCTGCCTTCCACGGCTTCGAAACCAGTAGACCAGGGGCTTGGAAAGCGAAGGGTAAAATTTGTGAATAGGTTTTGGAGGAAGGGAAATGCGCCGTATCTGTTTTCCACAGCTCCTAAACCAATACTCGGGGGCTCGGAATGCAGAAGGTAAACTTTGTTCATTGGTTTATGAGGAAATGAAATGCGCCGTATCTGCCTTCCGCAGCTTCGAAATCAGTAGACCGGGGGCTTGGAAAGCAGAGGGTAAAATTTGTGCTTTGGTTTTTGAGGAAAGGAAATGCGCCGTATCTGCCTTCCACAGCTTCGAAACCAGTAGACGGGGGCTTGGAACGCAGAGGGTAAAATTTGTGAATAGGTTTTTGAGGAAGGGAAATGCACCGTATCTGTCCACCAAAGCTTCGAAAGCAGTAGACCGGAAGCTTGGAAAGCAAAGGGTAAAATATGTGAATCGGTTTTTGAGGAAAGGAAATTCACTTTATCTGTTTTCCCCAGCCCCGAGACCAATACGCGGGGGCTCGGAAAGCAAGGGTAAAATTTGTGATTGGTTTTTGAGGAAAGAAAATGCGAAGTATGTTTACCACAGCTCCGAAACCAATGCGCGGGGGCACGGAAAGCTGAGGGTAAAATTTTTTCATTGGTTTCTGAGGAAAAGAAACGCGCCGTATCTGCCTTCCTCAGCTTCGAAACCAGTAGACCAGGGACTTGCAAAGCAAAGGGTAAAATTTGTGAATAGGTTTTTGAGGAAGGGAAATGCGCCGTATCTGTTTTCCACAGCTCCGAAACCAATACTCGGGGGCTCGGAAAGCAGAGGGTAAACTTTGTTCATTGGTTTATGAGGAAATGAAATGCGCCGTATCTGCCTTCCGCAGCTTCGAAATCAGTAGACCGGGGGCTTGGAAAGCAGAGGGTAAAATTTGTGCTTTGGTGTTTGAGGAAAGGAAATGCGCCGTATCTGCCTTCCACAGCTTCGAAACCAGTAAACGGGGGCTTGGAAAGCAGAGGGTAAAATTTGTGTATTGGTTTTTGAGGAAAAGAAATGCGCCATATCCGCCTTCCACAGCTTCGAAACCCTTAGACCGGGAGCTTGGAAACCAAAGGGTAAAACTTGTGAATAGGTTTTTGAGGAAGAGAAATGCACCGTATCTGTCCACCAAAGCTTCGAAAGCAGTAGACCGGAAGCTTGGAAAGCAAAGGGTAAAATATGTGAATCGGTTTTTGAGGAAAGGAAATTCACTGTATCTGTTTTCCACAGCCCCGAGACCAATTCGCGGGGGCTCGGAAAGCAAGGGTAAAATTTGTGATTGGTTTCTGAGGAAAGAAAATGCGAAGTATGTTTACCACAGCTCCGAAACCAATACGCGGGGGCTCGGAAAGCTGAGGGTAAAATTTTTTCATTGGTTTTTGAGGAAAAGAAACGCGCCGTATCTGCCTTCCGCAGCTTTGAAATCAGTAGACCGGGGGCTTGGAAAGCACAGGGTAAAATTTGTGCTTTGGGGTGTGAGGAAAGGAAATGCGCCGTATCTCCGTTCCACAGCTTCGAAACCAGTAGACCGGAAGCTTGGAAAGCAAAGGGTAAAATTTGTGAATAGGTCTTTGAGGAAAGGAAACGCGCCGTATCTGTTTTCCACAGCACAGAACCCAATACGCGGGGGCACGGAAAGCAGAGGGTAAAACTTGTGATTGGTTTTTGAGGAAAGAAAATGCGCCGCATCTGTCTTCCAAAGCTTCGAAACCAGTAGAACGGGAGCTTGGAAATCAAAGGGTAAAATTTGTGAATCGGTTTTTGACGAATGAAAATGCACCGTATGTTTTCCACAGCATCGAAACCAATTAGTGGGGCTCGGAAAGCAGAGGATAAAATTTGTGATTGGTTTTTGAATAAAGGAAATGCGCCGTATCTGTCCTCCAAAGCTTCGAAACCAGTAGACCGGGAGCTTGGAAAGCAGAGGGTATAATTTGTGATTGGTTTTTGAGGAAAAGAAATGCGCCGTATCCGCCTTCCACAGCTTCGAAACCAGTAGACCGGGAGCTTGTAAACCAAAGGGTAAAATTTGTGAATAGGTTTTTGAGGAAGCGAAATGCATCGTATATGTCCACCAAAGCTTCGAAAGCAGTAGACCGGAAGCTTGGAAAGCAAAGGGTAAAATATGTGAATCGGTTTTTGAGGAAAGGAAATTCACTGTATCTGTTTTCCACAGCCCCGAGACCAATACGCGAGGGCTCGGAAAGCTGAGGGTAAACTTTGTTCATTGGTTTATGAGGAAAAGACACGCGCCGTATCTGCCTTCCTCAGCTTCGAAACCAGTAGACCAGGGGCTTGGAAAGCAAGGGGTAAAATTTGTGAATAGGTGTTTGAGGAAGGGAAATGCGCCGTATCTGTTTTCCACAGCTCCGAAACCAATACTTGGGGCCTCGGAAAGCAGAGGGTAAACTTTGTTCATTGGTTTATGAGGAAATAAAATGCGCCGTATCTGCTTTCCGCAGCTTTGAAATCAGTATACCGGGGGCTTGGAAAGCACAGGGTAAAATTTGTGCTTTGGGGTTTGAGGAAAGGAAATGCGCCGTATCTCCCTTCCACAGCTTCGAAACCAGTAGACCGGGGGCTTGGAATGCAGAGGGTAAAATTTGTGCATTGGTTTTTGAGGAAAGGAAACGCGCCGTATCTGTTTTCCACAGCACAGAACCCAATACGCGGAGGCTCGTAAAGCAGAGGGTAAACTTTGTGATTTGTTTTTGAGGAAGGGAAATGCGCCGTATCTGTTTTCCACAGCTCCGAAATTAGTAGACCTGGGGCTTGGAAAGCAAAGGGTAAAATTTGTGAATAGGATTTTGAGGAAAGGAAATGCACTGTATCTGTTTTCCACAGCCCCGAAACCAATACGCGGAGGCTCGTAAAGCAGAGGGTAAATTTTGTGATTGGTTTTTGAGGAAGGGAAATGCACCGTATCTGTTTTCCACAGCTCCGAAACCAATACGCGGGGGCTCGGAAAGCAGAGGGTATAATTTGTGATTGGTTTTTGAGGAAAGGAAATGCGCCGTATCTGTCCTCCGAAGCTTCGAAACCAGCAGCCCGGGAGCTTGGAAATCAAAGGGTAAAATTTGTGAATAGGTTTTTGAGGAAAGGAAATGCACCGTATCTGTTTTCCGCAGCCCCGAAACCAATAAGCAGGGGCTCCAAAATCACAGGGTAAATTTAGTTCATTGGTTTGTGAGGAAGTGAAATGCGCCGTATCTGCCTTCCACAGCTTCGAAATTAGTAGACCGGTGGCTTGGAAAACAGACGGTAAAATTTGTTCATTGGTTTTTGAGGGAAGGAAATGCGCCGTATCTGCCTTCCACGGCTTCGAAACCAGCAGAGGGTAAAATTAGTGCATTGGTTTTTGAGGAAAGAAAATGCGCCGTATCAGTCCTACAAAGCTTCGAAACCAGGGGACCGGGATCTTGGAAAGCAAAGGGTAAAATTTGTGCTTTGGTGTTTGAGGAAAGGAAATGCGCCGTATCTGCCTTCCACAGCTTCGAAACCAGTAGACGGGGGCTTGGAAAGCAGAGGATAAAATTTGTGTATTGGTTTTTGAGGAAAAGAAATGCGCCGTATCCGCCTTCCACAGCTTCGAAACCAGTAGACCGGGAGCTTGGAAACCAAAGGGTAAAATTTGTGAATAGGTTTTTGAGGAAGGGAAATGCACCGTATCTGTCCACCAAAGCTTCGAAAGCAGTAGACCGGAAGCTTGGAAAGCAAAGGGTAAAATTTGTGCATTGGTTTTTGAGGAAAAGAAATGCGCCGTATCTGCCTTCCACAGCTTCGAAACCAGTAGACCGGGGGCACGGAAAGCAGAGGGTAAAATCTGTGAATAAGATTTTGAGGAAAGGAAATACACTGTATCTGTTTTCCACAGCCCCGAAACAAATAGGCGGAGGCTCGTAAAGCAGAGGGTAAATTTTGTGATTGGTTTTTGAGGAAGGGAAATGCGCCGTATCTGTTTTCCACAGCTCCGAAACCAATGCGCGGGGGCTCGGAAAGCAGAGGGTATAATTTGTGATTGGTTTTTGAGGAAAGGAAATGCGCCGTATCTGTCCTCCGAAGCTTCGAAACCAATACGCGGGGGCTCGGAAAGCAGAGGGTAAAATTTGTTATTGTTTTTTGAGGAAAGGAAATGCGCCGTATCTGCTTTCCACAGCTCCGAAATTAGTTGACCGGGTGCTTGAAAAGCGAAGGGTAAAATTTCACAATAGGTTTTTGAGGAAAGAAAATGCACCGTATCTCTTTTCGACAGCCCCGAAACAATACGCGGGGTCTCGGAAAGCAGAGGGTAAAATTTCTGATTGGTTTTTGAGGAAGGAAAATGCGCTTTTTCTGTCCTCCAAAGCTTCGAAACGAGTAGACCGGGAGCTTGGAAAGCAAAGGGTAAAATTTGTGAATAGTTTTTTGAGGAAACGAAATGCACCATATCTGTTTTCCACAGCCCCGAAACCAATGCGCGGGGGCACGGAAAGCAAGGGTAAAACTTGTGATTAGTTTTTGAGGAAAGAAAATGGGCCGTATGTTTACCACAGCTCCGAAACCAATACGCGGGCTCTCGGAAAGCTGAGGGTAAAATTTTTTCATTGGCTTTTGAGAAAAAGAAACGCGCCGTATCTGCCTTCCACGGCTTCGAAACCAATAGAGCAGGGGCTTGAAAAGCGAAGGGTAAAATTTGTGAATAGGTTTTTGAGGAAGGGAAATGCGCCGTATCTGTTCTCCACAGCTCCGAAACCAATACTCGGGGGCTCGGAAAGCAGAGGGTAAACTTTGTTCATTGGTTTATGAGAAAATGAAATGCGCCGTATCAGCCTTCCGCAGCTTCGAAATCAGTAGACCGGGGGCTTGGAAAGCAGAGGGTAAAATTTGTGCTTTGGTGTTTGAGGAAAGGAAATGCGCCGTATCTGCCTTCCACAGCTTCGAAACCAGTAGACCGGGAGCTTGGAAACCAAAGGGTAAAATTTGTGAATAGGTTTTTGAGGAAGGGAAATGCACCGTATCTGTCCACCAAAGCTTCGAAAGCAGTAGACCGGAAGCTTGGAAAGCAAAGGGTAAAATTTGTGCATTGGTTTTTGAGGAAAAGAAACGCGCCGTATCTGCCTTCCACAGCTTCGAAACCAGTAGACCGGGGGCACGGAATGCAGAGGGTAAAATCTGTGAATAAGATTTTGAGGAAAGGAAATACACTGTATCTGTTTTCCACAGCCCCGAAACAAATAGGCGGAGGCTCGTAAAGCAGAGGGTAAATTTTGTGATTGGTTTTTGAGGAAGGGAAATGCGCCGTATCTGTTTTCCACAGCTCCGAAACCAATACGCGGGGTCTCGGAAAGCAGAGGGTATAATTTGTGATTGGTTTTTGAGGAAAGGAAATGCGCCGCATCTGTCCTCCGAAGCTTCGAAACCAGTAGCCCGGGAGCTTGGAAATCAAAGAGTAAAATTTGTGAATAGGTGTTTGAAGAAAGGAAATGCACCGTATCTGTTTTCCGTAGCCCCGAAACCAATAAGCAGGGGCTCGAAAATCAGAGGGTAAAATTAGTTCATTGGTTTATGAGGAAGTGAAATGCGCCGTATCTGCCTTCCACAGCTTCGAAATTAGTAGACCGGTGGCTTGGAAAACAGACGGTAAAATTTGTTCATTGGTTTTTGAGGAAAGGAATTGCGCCGTATCTGCCTTCCACGGCTTCGAAACCAGCAGAGGGTAAAATTAGTGCATTGGTTTTTGAGGAAAGAAAATGCGCCGTATCAGTCCTACAAAGCTTCGAAACCAGGATACCGGGATCTTGGAAAGCAAAAGGTAAAATCTGTGAATAAGATTTTGAGGAAAGGAAATACACTGTATCTGTTTTCCACAGACCCGAAACAAATAGGCGGGGGCTCGTAAAGCAGAGGGTAAAATGTGTGATTGCTTTTTGAGGAAGGGAAATGCGCCATATCTGTTTTCCACAGCTCCGAAACCAATACACGGGGGCTCGGAAAGCAGAGGGTTTAAATTGTGAATAGGTTTTTGAGGAAAGGAAATGCGCCGTGTCTGTTTTCCACAGCTCCGAAACCAATACGCGGGGGCACAGAAAGCAGAGGGTAAAATTTCTGATTGGTTTTCGAGGATAGGATATGCGCCGTATCTGTCCTCCAAAGCTTCGAATCCAGTAGACCGGGAGCTTGGAAAGCAAAGGGTAAAATTTGTGATTAGTTGTTGAGGAAAGAAAATGCGCCGTATGTTTACCACAGCTCCGAAACCAATACGCGGGGGCTCGGAAAGATGAGGGTAAAATTTTTTCATTGGCTTTTGAGAAAAAGAAACGCGCCGTATCTGCCTTCCACGGCTTCGAAACCAGTAGACCAGGGGCTTGGAAAGCGAAGGGTAAAATTTGTGAATAGGTTTTTGAGGAAGGGAAATGCGCCGTATCTGTTTTCCACAGCTCCTAAACCAATACTCGGGGGCTCGGAATGCAGAGGGTAAACTTTGTTCATTGGTTTATGAGGAAATGAAATGCGCCGTATCTGCCTTCCGCAGCTTCGAAATCAGTAGACCGGGGGCTTGGAAAGCAGAGGGTAAAATTTGTGCTTTGGTTTTTGAGGAAAGGAAATGCGCCGTATCTGCCTTCCACAGCTTCGAAACCAGTAGACGGGGGCTTGGAACGCAGAGGGTAAAATTTGTGAATAGGTTTTTGAGGAAGGGAAATGCACCGTATCTGTCCACCAAAGCTTCGAAAGCAGTAGACCGGAAGCTTGGAAAGCAAAGGGTAAAATATGTGAATCGGTTTTTGAGGAAAGGAAATTCACTTTATCTGTTTTCCCCAGCCCCGAGACCAATACGCGGGGGCTCGGAAAGCAAGGGTAAAATTTGTGATTGGTTTTTGAGGAAAGAAAATGCGAAGTATGTTTACCACAGCTCCGAAACCAATGCGCGGGGGCTCGGAAAGCTGAGGGTAAAATTTTTTCATTGGTTTCTGAGGAAAAGAAACGCGCCGTATCTGCCTTCCTCAGCTTCGAAACCAGTAGACCAGGGGCTTGCAAAGCAAAGGGTAAAATTTGTGAATAGGTTTTTGAGGAAGGGAAATGCGCCGTATCTGTTTTCCACAGCTCCGAAACCAATACTCGGGGGCTCGGAAAGCAGAGGGTAAACTTTGTTCATTGGTTTATGAGGAAATTAAATGCGCCGTATCTGCCTTCCGCAGCTTTGAAATCAGTAGACCGGGGGCTTGGAAAGCAGAGGGTAAAATTTGTGCTTTGGGGTTTGAGGAAAGGAAATGCACCGTATCTCCCTTCCACACCTTCGAGACCAGTAGACCGGGGGCTTGGAATGCAGAGGGCAAAATTTGTGTATTGGTTTTTGAGGAAAAGAAATGCGCCATATCCGCCTTCCACAGCTTCGAAACCCTTAGACCGGGAGCTTGGAAACCAAAGGGTAAAACTTGTGAATAGGTTTTTGAGGAAGGGAAATGCACCGTATCTGTCCACCAAAGCTTCGAAAGCAGTAGACCGGAAGCTTGGAAAGCAAAGGGTAAAATATGTGAATCGGTTTTTGAGGAAAGGAAATTCACTGTATCTGTTTTCCACAGCCCCGAGACCAATTCGCGGGGGCTCGGAAAGCAAGGGTAAAATTTGTGATTGGTTTCTGAGGAAAGAAAATGCGAAGTATGTTTACCACAGCTCCGAAACCAATACGCGGGGGCTCGGAAAGCTGAGGGTAAAATTTTTTCATTGGTTTTTGAGGAAAAGAAACGCGCCGTATCTGCCTTCCGCAGCTTTGAAATCAGTAGACCGGGGGCTTGGAAAGCACAGGGTAAAATTTGTGCTTTGGGGTGTGAGGAAAGGAAATGCGCCGTATCTCCGTTCCACAGCTTCGAAACCAGTAGACCGGAAGCTTGGAAAGCAAAGGGTAAAATTTGTGAATAGGTCTTTGAGGAAAGGAAACGCGCCGTATCTGTTTTCCACAGCACAGAACCCAATACGCGGGGGCACGGAAAGCAGAGGGTAAAACTTGTGATTGGTTTTTGAGGAAAGAAAATGCGCCGCATCTGTCTTCCAAAGCTTCGAAACCAGTAGAACGGGAGCTTGGAAATCAAAGGGTAAAATTTGTGAATCGGTTTTTGACGAATGAAAATGCACCGTATGTTTTCCACAGCATCGAAACCAATTAGTGGGGCTCGGAAAGCAGAGGATAAAATTTGTGATTGGTTTTTGAATAAAGGAAATGCGCCGTATCTGTCCTCCAAAGCTTCGAAACCAGTAGACCGGGAGCTTGGAAAGCAGAGGGTATAATTTGTGATTGGTTTTTGAGGAAAAGAAATGCGCCGTATCCGCCTTCCACAGCTTCGAAACCAGTAGACCGGGAGCTTGTAAACCAAAGGGTAAAATTTGTGAATAGGTTTTTGAGGAAGGGAAATGCATCGTATATGTCCACCAAAGCTTCGAAAGCAGTAGACCGGAAGCTTGGAAAGCAAAGGGTAAAATATGTGAATCGGTTTTTGAGGAAAGGAAATTCACTGTATCTGTTTTCCACAGCCCCGAGACCAATACGCGAGGGCTCGGAAAGCTGAGGGTAAACTTTGTTCATTGGTTTATGAGGAAAAGACACGCGCCGTATCTGCCTTCCTCAGCTTCGAAACCAGTAGACCAGGGGCTTGGAAAGCAAGGGGTAAAATTTGTGAATAGGTGTTTGAGGAAGGGAAATGCGCCGTATCTGTTTTCCACAGCTCCGAAACCAATACTTGGGGCCTCGGAAAGCAGAGGGTAAACTTTGTTCATTGGTTTATGAGGAAATAAAATGCGCCGTATCTGCTTTCCGCAGCTTTGAAATCAGTATACCGGGGGCTTGGAAAGCACAGGGTAAAATTTGTGCTTTGGGGTTTGAGGAAAGGAAATGCGCCGTATCTCCCTTCCACAGCTTCGAAACCAGTAGACCGGGGGCTTGGAATGCAGAGGGTAAAATTTGTGCATTGGTTTTTGAGGAAAGGAAACGCGCCGTATCTGTTTTCCACAGCACAGAACCCAATACGCGGAGGCTCGTAAAGCAGAGGGTAAACTTTGTGATTTGTTTTTGAGGAAGGGAAATGCGCCGTATCTGTTTTCCACAGCTCCGAAATTAGTAGACCTGGGGCTTGGAAAGCAAAGGGTAAAATTTGTGAATAGGATTTTGAGGAAAGGAAATGCACTGTATCTGTTTTCCACAGCCCCGAAACCAATACGCGGAGGCTCGTAAAGCAGAGGGTAAATTTTGTGATTGGTTTTTGAGGAAGGGAAATGCACCGTATCTGCCTTCCACAGCTTCGAAATTAGTAGACCGGTGGCTTGGAAAACAGACGGTAAAATTTGTTCATTGGTTTTTGAGGAAAGGAATTGCGCCGTATCTGCCTTCCACGGCTTCGAAACCAGCAGAGGGTAAAATTAGTGCATTGGTTTTTGAGGAAAGAAAATGCGCCGTATCAGTCCTACAAAGCTTCGAAACCAGGAGACCGGGATCTTGGAAAGCAAAAGGTAAAATCTGTGAATAAGATTTTGAGGAAAGGAAATACACTGTATCTGTTTTCCACAGACCCGAAACAAATAGGCGGGGGCTCGTAAAGCAGAGGGTAAAATGTGTGATTGCTTTTTGAGGAAGGGAAATGCGCCATATCTGTTTTCCACAGCTCCGAAACCAATACACGGGGGCTCGGAAAGCAGAGGGTATAAATTGTGAATAGGTTTTTGAGGAAAGGAAATGCGCCGTGTCTGTTTTCCACAGCTCCGAAACCAATACGCGGGGGCACAGAAAGCAGAGGGTAAAATTTCTGATTGGTTTTCGAGGATAGGATATGCGCCGTATCTGTCCTCCAAAGCTTCGAATCCAGTAGACCGGGAGCTTGGAAAGCAAAGGGTAAAATTTGTGATTAGTTGTTGAGGAAAGAAAATGCGCCGTATGTTTACCACAGCTCCGAAACCAATACGCGGGGGCTCGGAAAGATGAGGGTAAAATTTTTTCATTGGCTTTTGAGAAAAAGAAACGCGCCGTATCTGCCTTCCACGGCTTCGAAACCAGTAGACCAGGGGCTTGGAAAGCGAAGGGTAAAATTTGTGAATAGGTTTTTGAGGAAGGGAAATGCGCCGTATCTGTTTTCCACAGCTCCTAAACCAATACTCGGGGGCTCGGAATGCAGAGGGTAAACTTTGTTCATTGGTTTATGAGGAAATGAAATGCGCCGTATCTGCCTTCCGCAGCTTCGAAATCAGTAGACCGGGGGCTTGGAAAGCAGAGGGTAAAATTTGTGCTTTGGTTTTTGAGGAAAGGAAATGCGCCGTATCTGCCTTCCACAGCTTCGAAACCAGTAGACGGGGGCTTGGAACGCAGAGGGTAAAATTTGTGAATAGGTTTTTGAGGAAGGGAAATGCACCGTATCTGTCCACCAAAGCTTCGAAAGCAGTAGACCGGAAGCTTGGAAAGCAAAGGGTAAAATATGTGAATCGGTTTTTGAGGAAAGGAAATTCACTTTATCTGTTTTCCCCAGCCCCGAGACCAATACGCGGGGGCTCGGAAAGCAAGGGTAAAATTTGTGATTGGTTTTTGAGGAAAGAAAATGCGAAGTATGTTTACCACAGCTCCGAAACCAATGCGCGGGGGCTCGGAAAGCTGAGGGTAAAATTTTTTCATTGGTTTCTGAGGAAAAGAAACGCGCCGTATCTGCCTTCCTCAGCTTCGAAACCAGTAGACCAGGGGCTTGCAAAGCAAAGGGTAAAATTTGTGAATAGGTTTTTGAGGAAGGGAAATGCGCCGTATCTGTTTTCCACAGCTCCGAAACCAATACTCGGGGGCTCGGAAAGCAGAGGGTAAACTTTGTTCATTGGTTTATGAGGAAATTAAATGCGCCGTATCTGCCTTCCGCAGCTTTGAAATCAGTAGACCGGGGGCTTGGAAAGCAGAGGGTAAAATTTGTGCTTTGGGGTTTGAGGAAAGGAAATGCACCGTATCTCCCTTCCACACCTTCGAGACCAGTAGACCGGGGGCTTGGAATGCAGAGGGTAAAATTTGTGCATTGGTTATTGAGGAAAAGAAATGCGCCGTATCTGCCTTCCACAGCTTCGAAACCAGTAGACCGGGAGCTTGGAAACCAAAGGGTAAAATTTCTGAACAGGTTTTTGAGGAAAGAAAATGCACCGTATCTGTTTTCGACAGCCCCGAAACAATACGCGGGGGCTCGGAAAGCACAGGTAAAATTTCTGATTGGTTTTTGAGGAAGGAAAATGCGCCGTTTCTGTCCTCCAAAGCTTCGAAACCAGTAGACCGGGAGCTTGGAAAGCAAAGTGTAAAATTTGTGAATAGGTTTTTGAGGAAAGGAAATGCACCATATCTGTTTTCCACACCCCCGAAACCAATACGCGGGGGCTCGGAAAGCTGAGGGTAAAATTTTTTCATTGGCTTTTGAGAAAAAGAAACGCGCCGTATCTGCCTTCCACGGCTTCGAAACCAGTAGACCAGGGGCTTGGAAAGCGAAGGGTAAAATTTGTGAATAGGTTTTTGAGGAAGGGAAATGCGCCGTATCTGTTTTCCACAGCTCCTAAACCAATACTCGGGGGCTCGGAATGCAGAGGGTAAACTTTGTTCATTGGTTTATGAGGAAATGAAATGCGCCGTATCTGCCTTCCGCAGCTTCGAAATCAGTAGACCGGGGGCTTGGAAAGCAGAGGGTAAAATTTGTGCTTTGGTTTTTGAGGAAAGGAAATGCGCCGTATCTGCCTTCCACAGCTTCGAAACCAGTAGACGGGGGCTTGGAACGCAGAGGGTAAAATTTGTGAATAGGTTTTTGAGGAAGGGAAATGCACCGTATCTGTCCACCAAAGCTTCGAAAGCAGTAGACCGGAAGCTTGGAAAGCAAAGGGTAAAATATGTGAATCGGTTTTTGAGGAAAGGAAATTCACTTTATCTGTTTTCCCCAGCCCCGAGACCAATACGCGGGGGCTCGGAAAGCAAGGGTAAAATTTGTGATTGGTTTTTGAGGAAAGAAAATGCGAAGTATGTTTACCACAGCTCCGAAACCAATGCGCGGGGGCTCGGAAAGCTGAGGGTAAAATTTTTTCATTGGTTTCTGAGGAAAAGAAACGCGCCGTATCTGCCTTCCTCAGCTTCGAAACCAGTAGACCAGGGGCTTGCAAAGCAAAGGGTAAAATTTGTGAATAGGTTTTTGAGGAAGGGAAATGCGCCGTATCTGTTTTCCACAGCTCCGAAACCAATACTCGGGGGCTCGGAAAGCAGAGGGTAAACTTTGTTCATTGGTTTATGAGGAAATTAAATGCGCCGTATCTGCCTTCCGCAGCTTTGAAATCAGTAGACCGGGGGCTTGGAAAGCAGAGGGTAAAATTTGTGCTTTGGGGTTTGAGGAAAGGAAATGCACCGTATCTCCCTTCCACACCTTCGAGACCAGTAGACCGGGGGCTTGGAATGCAGAGGGCAAAATTTGTGTATTGGTTTTTGAGGAAAAGAAATGCGCCATATCCGCCTTCCACAGCTTCGAAACCCTTAGACCGGGAGCTTGGAAACCAAAGGGTAAAACTTGTGAATAGGTTTTTGAGGAAGGGAAATGCACCGTATCTGTCCACCAAAGCTTCGAAAGCAGTAGACCGGAAGCTTGGAAAGCAAAGGGTAAAATATGTGAATCGGTTTTTGAGGAAAGGAAATTCACTGTATCTGTTTTCCACAGCCCCGAGACCAATTCGCGGGGGCTCGGAAAGCAAGGGTAAAATTTGTGATTGGTTTCTGAGGAAAGAAAATGCGAAGTATGTTTACCACAGCTCCGAAACCAATACGCGGGGGCTCGGAAAGCTGAGGGTAAAATTTTTTCATTGGTTTTTGAGGAAAAGAAACGCGCCGTATCTGCCTTCCGCAGCTTTGAAATCAGTAGACCGGGGGCTTGGAAAGCACAGGGTAAAATTTGTGCTTTGGGGTGTGAGGAAAGGAAATGCGCCGTATCTCCGTTCCACAGCTTCGAAACCAGTAGACCGGAAGCTTGGAAAGCAAAGGGTAAAATTTGTGAATAGGTCTTTGAGGAAAGGAAACGCGCCGTATCTGTTTTCCACAGCACAGAACCCAATACGCGGGGGCACGGAAAGCAGAGGGTAAAACTTGTGATTGGTTTTTGAGGAAAGAAAATGCGCCGCATCTGTCTTCCAAAGCTTCGAAACCAGTAGAACGGGAGCTTGGAAATCAAAGGGTAAAATTTGTGAATCGGTTTTTGACGAATGAAAATGCACCGTATGTTTTCCACAGCATCGAAACCAATTAGTGGGGCTCGGAAAGCAGAGGATAAAATTTGTGATTGGTTTTTGAATAAAGGAAATGCGCCGTATCTGTCCTCCAAAGCTTCGAAACCAGTAGACCGGGAGCTTGGAAAGCAGAGGGTATAATTTGTGATTGGTTTTTGAGGAAAAGAAATGCGCCGTATCCGCCTTCCACAGCTTCGAAACCAGTAGACCGGGAGCTTGTAAACCAAAGGGTAAAATTTGTGAATAGGTTTTTGAGGAAGGGAAATGCATCGTATATGTCCACCAAAGCTTCGAAAGCAGTAGACCGGAAGCTTGGAAAGCAAAGGGTAAAATATGTGAATCGGTTTTTGAGGAAAGGAAATTCACTGTATCTGTTTTCCACAGCCCCGAGACCAATACGCGAGGGCTCGGAAAGCTGAGGGTAAACTTTGTTCATTGGTTTATGAGGAAAAGACACGCGCCGTATCTGCCTTCCTCAGCTTCGAAACCAGTAGACCAGGGGCTTGGAAAGCAAGGGGTAAAATTTGTGAATAGGTGTTTGAGGAAGGGAAATGCGCCGTATCTGTTTTCCACAGCTCCGAAACCAATACTTGGGGCCTCGGAAAGCAGAGGGTAAACTTTGTTCATTGGTTTATGAGGAAATAAAATGCGCCGTATCTGCCTTCCACAGCTTCGAAACCAGTAGACCGGGGGCACGGAAAGCAGAGGGTAAAATCTGTGAATAAGATTTTGAGGAAAGGAAATACACTGTATCTGTTTTCCACAGCCCCGAAACAAATAGGCGGAGGCTCGTAAAGCAGAGGGTAAATTTTGTGATTGGTTTTTGAGGAAGGGAAATGCGCCGTATCTGTTTTCCACAGCTCCGAAACCAATACGCGGGGTCTCGGAAAGCAGAGGGTATAATTTGTGATTGGTTTTTGAGGAAAGGAAATGCGCCGCATCTGTCCTCCGAAGCTTCGAAACCAGTAGCCCGGGAGCTTGGAAATCAAAGAGTAAAATTTGTGAATAGGTGTTTGAAGAAAGGAAATGCACCGTATCTGTTTTCCGTAGCCCCGAAACCAATAAGCAGGGGCTCGAAAATCAGAGGGTAAAATTAGTTCATTGGTTTATGAGGAAGTGAAATGCGCCGTATCTGCCTTCCACAGCTTCGAAATTAGTAGACCGGTGGCTTGGAAAACAGACGGTAAAATTTGTTCATTGGTTTTTGAGGAAAGGAATTGCGCCGTATCTGCCTTCCACGGCTTCGAAACCAGCAGAGGGTAAAATTAGTGCATTGGTTTTTGAGGAAAGAAAATGCGCCGTATCAGTCCTACAAAGCTTCGAAACCAGGATACCGGGATCTTGGAAAGCAAAAGGTAAAATCTGTGAATAAGATTTTGAGGAAAGGAAATACACTGTATCTGTTTTCCACAGACCCGAAACAAATAGGCGGGGGCTCGTAAAGCAGAGGGTAAAATGTGTGATTGCTTTTTGAGGAAGGGAAATGCGCCATATCTGTTTTCCACAGCTCCGAAACCAATACACGGGGGCTCGGAAAGCAGAGGGTTTAAATTGTGAATAGGTTTTTGAGGAAAGGAAATGCGCCGTGTCTGTTTTCCACAGCTCCGAAACCAATACGCGGGGGCACAGAAAGCAGAGGGTAAAATTTCTGATTGGTTTTCGAGGATAGGATATGCGCCGTATCTGTCCTCCAAAGCTTCGAATCCAGTAGACCGGGAGCTTGGAAAGCAAAGGGTAAAATTTGTGATTAGTTGTTGAGGAAAGAAAATGCGCCGTATGTTTACCACAGCTCCGAAACCAATACGCGGGGGCTCGGAAAGATGAGGGTAAAATTTTTTCATTGGCTTTTGAGAAAAAGAAACGCGCCGTATCTGCCTTCCACGGCTTCGAAACCAGTAGACCAGGGGCTTGGAAAGCGAAGGGTAAAATTTGTGAATAGGTTTTTGAGGAAGGGAAATGCGCCGTATCTGTTTTCCACAGCTCCTAAACCAATACTCGGGGGCTCGGAATGCAGAGGGTAAACTTTGTTCATTGGTTTATGAGGAAATGAAATGCGCCGTATCTGCCTTCCGCAGCTTCGAAATCAGTAGACCGGGGGCTTGGAAAGCAGAGGGTAAAATTTGTGCTTTGGTTTTTGAGGAAAGGAAATGCGCCGTATCTGCCTTCCACAGCTTCGAAACCAGTAGACGGGGGCTTGGAACGCAGAGGGTAAAATTTGTGAATAGGTTTTTGAGGAAGGGAAATGCACCGTATCTGTCCACCAAAGCTTCGAAAGCAGTTGACCGGAAGCTTGGAAAGCAAAGGGTAAAATATGTGAATCGGTTTTTGAGGAAAGGAAATTCACTTTATCTGTTTTCCCCAGCCCCGAGACCAATACGCGGGGGCTCGGAAAGCAAGGGTAAAATTTGTGATTGGTTTTTGAGGAAAGAAAATGCGAAGTATGTTTACCACAGCTCCGAAACCAATGCGCGGGGGCTCGGAAAGCTGAGGGTAAAATTTTTTCATTGGTTTCTGAGGAAAAGAAACGCGCCGTATCTGCCTTCCTCAGCTTCGAAACCAGTAGACCAGGGGCTTGCAAAGCAAAGGGTAAAATTTGTGAATAGGTTTTTGAGGAAGGGAAATGCGCCGTATCTGTTTTCCACAGCTCCGAAACCAATACTCGGGGGCTCGGAAAGCAGAGGGTAAACTTTGTTCATTGGTTTATGAGGAAATTAAATGCGCCGTATCTGCCTTCCGCAGCTTTGAAATCAGTAGACCGGGGGCTTGGAAAGCAGAGGGTAAAATTTGTGCTTTGGGGTTTGAGGAAAGGAAATGCACCGTATCTCCCTTCCACACCTTCGAGACCAGTAGACCGGGGGCTTGGAATGCAGAGGGCAAAATTTGTGTATTGGTTTTTGAGGAAAAGAAATGCGCCATATCCGCCTTCCACAGCTTCGAAACCCTTAGACCGGGAGCTTGGAAACCAAAGGGTAAAACTTGTGAATAGGTTTTTGAGGAAGGGAAATGCACCGTATCTGTCCACCAAAGCTTCGAAAGCAGTAGACCGGAAGCTTGGAAAGCAAAGGGTAAAATATGTGAATCGGTTTTTGAGGAAAGGAAATTCACTGTATCTGTTTTCCACAGCCCCGAGACCAATTCGCGGGGGCTCGGAAAGCAAGGGTAAAATTTGTGATTGGTTTCTGAGGAAAGAAAATGCGAAGTATGTTTACCACAGCTCCGAAACCAATACGCGGGGGCTCGGAAAGCTGAGGGTAAAATTTTTTCATTGGTTTTTGAGGAAAAGAAACGCGCCGTATCTGCCTTCCGCAGCTTTGAAATCAGTAGACCGGGGGCTTGGAAAGCACAGGGTAAAATTTGTGCTTTGGGGTGTGAGGAAAGGAAATGCGCCGTATCTCCGTTCCACAGCTTCGAAACCAGTAGACCGGAAGCTTGGAAAGCAAAGGGTAAAATTTGTGAATAGGTCTTTGAGGAAAGGAAACGCGCCGTATCTGTTTTCCACAGCACAGAACCCAATACGCGGGGGCACGGAAAGCAGAGGGTAAAACTTGTGATTGGTTTTTGAGGAAAGAAAATGCGCCGCATCTGTCTTCCAAAGCTTCGAAACCAGTAGAACGGGAGCTTGGAAATCAAAGGGTAAAATTTGTGAATCGGTTTTTGACGAATGAAAATGCACCGTATGTTTTCCACAGCATCGAAACCAATTAGTGGGGCTCGGAAAGCAGAGGATAAAATTTGTGATTGGTTTTTGAATAAAGGAAATGCGCCGTATCTGTCCTCCAAAGCTTCGAAACCAGTAGACCGGGAGCTTGGAAAGCAGAGGGTATAATTTGTGATTGGTTTTTGAGGAAAAGAAATGCGCCGTATCCGCCTTCCACAGCTTCGAAACCAGTAGACCGGGAGCTTGTAAACCAAAGGGTAAAATTTGTGAATAGGTTTTTGAGGAAGGGAAATGCATCGTATATGTCCACCAAAGCTTCGAAAGCAGTAGACCGGAAGCTTGGAAAGCAAAGGGTAAAATATGTGAATCGGTTTTTGAGGAAAGGAAATTCACTGTATCTGTTTTCCACAGCCCCGAGACCAATACGCGAGGGCTCGGAAAGCTGAGGGTAAACTTTGTTCATTGGTTTATGAGGAAAAGACACGCGCCGTATCTGCCTTCCTCAGCTTCGAAACCAGTAGACCAGGGGCTTGGAAAGCAAGGGGTAAAATTTGTGAATAGGTGTTTGAGGAAGGGAAATGCGCCGTATCTGTTTTCCACAGCTCCGAAACCAATACTTGGGGCCTCGGAAAGCAGAGGGTAAACTTTGTTCATTGGTTTATGAGGAAATAAAATGCGCCGTATCTGCTTTCCGCAGCTTTGAAATCAGTATACCGGGGGCTTGGAAAGCACAGGGTAAAATTTGTGCTTTGGGGTTTGAGGAAAGGAAATGCGCCGTATCTCCCTTCCACAGCTTCGAAACCAGTAGACCGGGGGCTTGGAATGCAGAGGGTAAAATTTGTGCATTGGTTTTTGAGGAAAGGAAACGCGCCGTATCTGTTTTCCACAGCACAGAACCCAATACGCGGAGGCTCGTAAAGCAGAGGGTAAACTTTGTGATTTGTTTTTGAGGAAGGGAAATGCGCCGTATCTGTTTTCCACAGCTCCGAAATTAGTAGACCTGGGGCTTGGAAAGCAAAGGGTAAAATTTGTGAATAGGATTTTGAGGAAAGGAAATGCACTGTATCTGTTTTCCACAGCCCCGAAACCAATACGCGGAGGCTCGTAAAGCAGAGGGTAAATTTTGTGATTGGTTTTTGAGGAAGGGAAATGCACCGTATCTGCCTTCCACAGCTTCGAAATTAGTAGACCGGTGGCTTGGAAAACAGACGGTAAAATTTGTTCATTGGTTTTTGAGGAAAGGAATTGCGCCGTATCTGCCTTCCACGGCTTCGAAACCAGCAGAGGGTAAAATTAGTGCATTGGTTTTTGAGGAAAGAAAATGCGCCGTATCAGTCCTACAAAGCTTCGAAACCAGGAGACCGGGATCTTGGAAAGCAAAAGGTAAAATCTGTGAATAAGATTTTGAGGAAAGGAAATACACTGTATCTGTTTTCCACAGACCCGAAACAAATAGGCGGGGGCTCGTAAAGCAGAGGGTAAAATGTGTGATTGCTTTTTGAGGAAGGGAAATGCGCCATATCTGTTTTCCACAGCTCCGAAACCAATACACGGGGGCTCGGAAAGCAGAGGGTATAAATTGTGAATAGGTTTTTGAGGAAAGGAAATGCGCCGTGTCTGTTTTCCACAGCTCCGAAACCAATACGCGGGGGCACAGAAAGCAGAGGGTAAAATTTCTGATTGGTTTTCGAGGATAGGATATGCGCCGTATCTGTCCTCCAAAGCTTCGAATCCAGTAGACCGGGAGCTTGGAAAGCAAAGGGTAAAATTTGTGATTAGTTGTTGAGGAAAGAAAATGCGCCGTATGTTTACCACAGCTCCGAAACCAATACGCGGGGGCTCGGAAAGATGAGGGTAAAATTTTTTCATTGGCTTTTGAGAAAAAGAAACGCGCCGTATCTGCCTTCCACGGCTTCGAAACCAGTAGACCAGGGGCTTGGAAAGCGAAGGGTAAAATTTGTGAATAGGTTTTTGAGGAAGGGAAATGCGCCGTATCTGTTTTCCACAGCTCCTAAACCAATACTCGGGGGCTCGGAATGCAGAGGGTAAACTTTGTTCATTGGTTTATGAGGAAATGAAATGCGCCGTATCTGCCTTCCGCAGCTTCGAAATCAGTAGACCGGGGGCTTGGAAAGCAGAGGGTAAAATTTGTGCTTTGGTTTTTGAGGAAAGGAAATGCGCCGTATCTGCCTTCCACAGCTTCGAAACCAGTAGACGGGGGCTTGGAACGCAGAGGGTAAAATTTGTGAATAGGTTTTTGAGGAAGGGAAATGCACCGTATCTGTCCACCAAAGCTTCGAAAGCAGTAGACCGGAAGCTTGGAAAGCAAAGGGTAAAATATGTGAATCGGTTTTTGAGGAAAGGAAATTCACTTTATCTGTTTTCCCCAGCCCCGAGACCAATACGCGGGGGCTCGGAAAGCAAGGGTAAAATTTGTGATTGGTTTTTGAGGAAAGAAAATGCGAAGTATGTTTACCACAGCTCCGAAACCAATGCGCGGGGGCTCGGAAAGCTGAGGGTAAAATTTTTTCATTGGTTTCTGAGGAAAAGAAACGCGCCGTATCTGCCTTCCTCAGCTTCGAAACCAGTAGACCAGGGGCTTGCAAAGCAAAGGGTAAAATTTGTGAATAGGTTTTTGAGGAAGGGAAATGCGCCGTATCTGTTTTCCACAGCTCCGAAACCAATACTCGGGGGCTCGGAAAGCAGAGGGTAAACTTTGTTCATTGGTTTATGAGGAAATTAAATGCGCCGTATCTGCCTTCCGCAGCTTTGAAATCAGTAGACCGGGGGCTTGGAAAGCAGAGGGTAAAATTTGTGCTTTGGGGTTTGAGGAAAGGAAATGCACCGTATCTCCCTTCCACACCTTCGAGACCAGTAGACCGGGGGCTTGGAATGCAGAGGGTAAAATTTGTGCATTGGTTATTGAGGAAAAGAAATGCGCCGTATCTGCCTTCCACAGCTTCGAAACCAGTAGACCGGGAGCTTGGAAACCAAAGGGTAAAATTTCTGAACAGGTTTTTGAGGAAAGAAAATGCACCGTATCTGTTTTCGACAGCCCCGAAACAATACGCGGGGGCTCGGAAAGCACAGGTAAAATTTCTGATTGGTTTTTGAGGAAGGAAAATGCGCCGTTTCTGTCCTCCAAAGCTTCGAAACCAGTAGACCGGGAGCTTGGAAAGCAAAGTGTAAAATTTGTGAATAGGTTTTTGAGGAAAGGAAATGCACCATATCTGTTTTCCACACCCCCGAAACCAATACGCGGGGGCTCGGAAAGCTGAGGGTAAAATTTTTTCAATGGCTTTTGAGAAAAAGAAACGCGCCGTATCGGCCTTCCACAGCTTCGAAACACGTACACCAGGGGCTTGGAAAGCGAAGGGTAAAATTTGTGAATAGGTTTTTGAGGAAGGGAAATGCGCCGTATCTGTTTTCCACAGCTCCGAAACCAATACTCGGGGGCTCGGAAAGCAGAGGGTAAACTTTGTTCATTGGTTTATGAGGAAATGAAATGCGCCGTATCTGCCTTCCGCAGCTTCGAAATCAGTAGACCGGGGGCTTGGAAAGCAGAGGGTAAAATTTGTGCTTTGGTGTTTGAGGAAAGGAAATGCGCCGTATCTGCCTTCCACAGCTTCGAAACCAGTAAACGGGGGCTTGGAAAGCAGAGGGTAAAATTTGTGTATTGGTTTTTGAGGAAAAGAAATGCGCCATATCCGCCTTCCACAGCTTCGAAACCCTTAGACCGGGAGCTTGGAAACCAAAGGGTAAAACTTGTGAATAGGTTTTTGAGGAAGGGAAATGCACCGTATCTGTCCACCAAAGCTTCGAAAGCAGTAGACCGGGAGCTTGTAAACCAAAGGGTAAAATTTGTGAATAGGTTTTTGAGGAAGGGAAATGCATCGTATATGTCCACCAAAGCTTCGAAAGCAGTAGACCGGAAGCTTGGAAAGCAAAGGGTAAAATATGTGAATCGGTTTTTGAGGAAAGGAAATTCACTGTATCTGTTTTCCACAGCCCCGAGACCAATACGCGAGGGCTCGGAATGCTGAGGGTAAACTTTGTTCATTGGTTTATGAGGAAAAGAAACGCGCCGTATCTGCCTTCCACGGCTTCGAAACCAGTAGACCAGGGGCTTGGAAAGCGAAGGGTAAAATTTGTGAATAGGTTTTTGAGGAAGGGAAATGCGCCGTATCTGTTTTCCACAGCTCCTAAACCAATACTCGGGGGCTCGGAATGCAGAGGGTAAACTTTGTTCATTGGTTTATGAGGAAATGAAATGCGCCGTATCTGCCTTCCGCAGCTTCGAAATCAGTAGACCGGGGGCTTGGAAAGCAGAGGGTAAAATTTGTGCTTTGGTTTTTGAGGAAAGGAAATGCGCCGTATCTGCCTTCCACAGCTTCGAAACCAGTAGACGGGGGCTTGGAACGCAGAGGGTAAAATTTGTGAATAGGTTTTTGAGGAAGGGAAATGCACCGTATCTGTCCACCAAAGCATCGAAAGCAGTAGACCGGAAGCTTGGAAAGCAAAGGGTAAAATATGTGAATCGGTTTTTGAGGAAAGGAAATTCACTTTATCTGTTTTCCCCAGCCCCGAGACCAATACGCGGGGGCTCGGAAAGCAAGGGTAAAATTTGTGATTGGTTTTTGAGGAAAGAAAATGCGAAGTATGTTTACCACAGCTCCGAAACCAATGCGCGGGGGCTCGGAAAGCTGAGGGTAAAATTTTTTCATTGGTTACTGAGGAAAAGAAACGCGCCGTATCTGCCTTCCTCAGCTTCGAAACCAGTAGACCAGGGGCTTGCAAAGCAAAGGGTAAAATTTGTGAATAGGTTTTTGAGGAAGGGAAATGCGCCGTATCTGTTTTCCACAGCTCCGAAACCAATACTCGGGGGCTCGGAAAGCAGAGGGTAAACTTTGTTCATTGGTTTATGAGGAAATTAAATGCGCCGTATCTGCCTTCCGCAGCTTTGAAATCAGTAGACCGGGGGCTTGGAAAGCAGAGGGTAAAATTTGTGCTTTGGGGTTTGAGGAAAGGAAATGCACCGTATCTCCCTTCCACACCTTCGAGACCAGTAGACCGGGGGCTTGGAATGCAGAGGGTAAAATTTGTGCATTGGTTATTGAGGAAAAGAAATGCGCCGTATCTGCCTTCCACAGCTTCGAAACCAGTAGACCGGGAGCTTGGAAACCAAAGGGTAAAATTTCTGAACAGGTTTTTGAGGAAAGAAAATGCACCGTATCTGTTTTCGACAGCCCCGAAACAATACGCGGGGGCTCGGAAAGCACAGGTAAAATTTCTGATTGGTTTTTGAGGAAGGAAAATGCGCCGTTTCTGTCCTCCAAAGCTTCGAAACCAGTAGACCGGGAGCTTGGAAAGCAAAGTGTAAAATTTGTGAATAGGTTTTTGAGGAAAGGAAATGCACCATATCTGTTTTCCACACCCCCGAAACCAATACGCGGGGGCTCGGAAAGCTGAGGGTAAAATTTTTTCAATGGCTTTTGAGAAAAAGAAACGCGCCGTATCGGCCTTCCACAGCTTCGAAACACGTACACCAGGGGCTTGGAAAGCGAAGGGTAAAATTTGTGAATAGGTTTTTGAGGAAGGGAAATGCGCCGTATCTGTTTTCCACAGCTCCGAAACCAATACTCGGGGGCTCGGAAAGCAGAGGGTAAACTTTGTTCATTGGTTTATGAGGAAATGAAATGCGCCGTATCTGCCTTCCGCAGCTTCGAAATCAGTAGACCGGGGGCTTGGAAAGCAGAGGGTAAAATTTGTGCTTTGGTGTTTGAGGAAAGGAAATGCGCCGTATCTGCCTTCCACAGCTTCGAAACCAGTAAACGGGGGCTTGGAAAGCAGAGGGTAAAATTTGTGTATTGGTTTTTGAGGAAAAGAAATGCGCCATATCCGCCTTCCACAGCTTCGAAACCCTTAGACCGGGAGCTTGGAAACCAAAGGGTAAAACTTGTGAATAGGTTTTTGAGGAAGGGAAATGCACCGTATCTGTCCACCAAAGCTTCGAAAGCAGTAGACCGGAAGCTTGGAAAGCAAAGGGTAAAATATGTGAATCGGTTTTTGAGGAAAGGAAATTCACTGTATCTGTTTTCCACAGCCCCGAGACCAATTCGCGGGGGCTCGGAAAGCAAGGGTAAAATTTGTGATTGGTTTCTGAGGAAAGAAAATGCGAAGTATGTTTACCACAGCTCCGAAACCAATACGCGGGGGCTCGGAAAGCTGATGGTAAAATTTTTTCATTGGTTTTTGAGGAAAAGAAACGCGCCGTATCTGCCTTCCGCAGCTTTGAAATCAGTAGACCGGGGGCTTGGAAAGCACAGGGTAAAATTTGTGCTTTGGGGTGTGAGGAAAGGAAATGCGCCGTATCTCCGTTCCACAGCTTCGAAACCAGTAGACCGGAAGCTTGGAAAGCAAAGGGTAAAATTTGTGAATAGGTCTTTGAGGAAAGGAAACGCGCCGTATCTGTTTTCCACAGCACAGAACCCAATACGCGGGGGCACGGAAAGCAGAGGGTAAAACTTGTGATTGGTTTTTGAGGAAAGAAAATGCGCCGCATCTGTCTTCCAAAGCTTCGAAACCAGTAGAACGGGAGCTTGGAAATCAAAGGGTAAAATTTGTGAATCGGTTTTTGACGAATGAAAATGCACCGTATGTTTTCCACAGCATCGAAACCAATTAGTGGGGCTCGGAAAGCAGAGGATAAAATTTGTGATTGGTTTTTGAATAAATTAAATGCGCCGTATCTGTCCTCCAAAGCTTCGAAACCAGTAGACCGGGAGCTTGGAAAGCAGAGGGTATAATTTGTGATTGGTTTTTGAGGAAAAGAAATGCGCCGTATCCGCCTTCCACAGCTTCGAAACCAGTAGACCGGGAGCTTGTAAACCAAAGGGTAAAATTTGTGAATAGGTTTTTGAGGAAGGGAAATGCATCGTATATGTCCACCAAAGCTTCGAAAGCAGTAGACCGGAAGCTTGGAAAGCAAAGGGTAAAATATGTGAATCGGTTTTTGAGGAAAGGAAATTCACTGTATCTGTTTTCCACAGCCCCGAGACCAATACGCGAGGGCTCGGAATGCTGAGGGTAAACTTTGTTCATTGGTTTATGAGGAAAAGACACGCGCCGTATCTGCCTTCCTCAGCTTCGAAACCAGTAGACCAGGGGCTTGGAAAGCAAGGGGTAAAATTTGTGAATA
Source organism: Amblyomma mixtum (assembly GCF_055824585.1). Taxonomy (NCBI): domain Eukaryota; kingdom Metazoa; phylum Arthropoda; class Arachnida; order Ixodida; family Ixodidae; genus Amblyomma; species Amblyomma mixtum. The sequence goes on from NC_143017.1 coordinate 6,272,614, forward strand.
GGTGTTTGAGGAAGGGAAATGCGCCGTATCTGTTTTCCACAGCTCCGAAACCAATACTTGGGGCCTCGGAAAGCAGAGGGTAAACTTTGTTCATTGGTTTATGAGGAAATAAAATGCGCCGTATCTGCTTTCCGCAGCTTTGAAATCAGTATACCGGGGGCTTGGAAAGCACAGGGTAAAATTTGTGCTTTGGGGTTTGAGGAAAGGAAATGCGCCGTATCTCCCTTCCACAGCTTCGAAACCAGTAGACCGGGGGCTTGGAATGCAGAGGGTAAAATTTGTGCATTGGTTTTTGAGGAAAGGAAACGCGCCGTATCTGTTTTCCACAGCACAGAACCCAATACGCGGAGGCTCGTAAAGCAGAGGGTAAACTTTGTGATTTGTTTTTGAGGAAGGGAAATGCGCCGTATCTGTTTTCCACAGCTCCGAAATTAGCAGACCTGGGGCTTGGAAAGCAAAGGGTAAAATTTGTGAATAGGATTTTGAGGAAAGGAAATGCACTGTATCTGTTTTCCACAGCCCCGAAACCAATACGCGGAGGCTCGTAAAGCAGAGGGTAAATTTTGTGATTGGTTTTTGAGGAAGGGAAATGCACCGTATCTGTTTTCCACAGCTCCGAAACCAATACGCGGGGGCTCGGAAAGCAGAGGGTATAATTTGTGATTGGTTTTTGAGGAAAGGAAATGCGCCGTATCTGTCCTCCGAAGCTTCGAAACCAGTAGCCCGGGAGCTTGGAAATCAAAGGGTAAAATTTGTGAATAGGTTTTTGAGGAAAGGAAATGCACCGTATCTGTTTTCCGCAGCCCCGAAACCAATAAGCAGGGGCTCCAAAATCACAGGGTAAATTTAGTTCATTGGTTTGTGAGGAAGTGAAATGCGCCGTATCTGCCTTCAACAGCTTCGAAATTAGTAGACCGGTGGCTTGGAAAACAGACGGTAAAATTTGTTCATTGGTTTTTGAGGGAAGGAAATGCGCCGTATCTGCCTTCCACGGCTTCGAAACCAGCAGAGGGTAAAATTAGTGCATTGGTTTTTGAAGAAAGAAAATGCGCCGTATCAGTCCTACAAAGCTTCGAAACCAGGGGACCGGGATCTTGGAAAGCAAAGGGTAAAATCTGTGAATAAGATTTTGAGGAAAAGAAATACACTGTATCTGTTTTCCACAGACCCGAAACAAATAGGCGGGGGCTCGTAAAGCAGAGGGTAAAATGTGTGAATAGGTTTTTGAGGAAGGGAAATGCACCGTATCTGTTTTCCACAGCTCCGAAACCAATACTCGGGGGCTCGGAAAGCAGAGGGTAAACTTTGTTCATTGGTTTATGAGAAAATGAATGGCGCCGTATCTGCCTTCCGCAGCTTCGAAATCAGTAGACCGGGGGCTTGGAAAGCAGAGGGTAAAATTTGTGCTTTCGTGTTTGAGGAAAGGAAATGCGCCGTATCTGCCTTCCACAGCTTCGAAACCAGTAAACGGGGGCTTGGAAAGCAGAGGGTAAAATTTGTGTATTGGTTTTTGAGGAAAAGAAATGCGCCATATCCGCCTTCCACAGCTTCGAATCCAGTAGACCGGGAGCTTGTAAACCAAAGGGTAAAATTTGTGAATAGGTTTTTGAGGAAGGGAAATGCACCGTATATGTCCACCAAAGCTTCGAAAGCAGTAGCCCGGAAGCTTGGAAAGCAAAGGGTAAAATATGTGAATCGGTTTTTGAGGAAAGGAAATTCACTGTATCTGTTTTCCACAGCCCCGAGACCAATACGCGAGGGCTCGGAAAGCAAGCGTAAAACTTGTGATTGGTTTTTGAGGAAAGAAAATGCGAAGTATGTTTACCACAGCTCCGAAACCAATACGCGGGGGCTCGGAAAGCTGAGGGTAAACTTTGTTCATTGGTTTATGAGGAAATGAAATGCGCCGTATCTGCCTTCCGCAGCTTTGAAATCAGTAGACCAGGGGCTTGGAAAGCGAAGGGTAAAATTTGTGAATAGGTTTTTGAGGAAGGGAATTGCGCCGTATCTGTTTTCCACAGCTCCGAAACCAATACTTGGGGGCTCGGAAAGCAGAGGGTAAACTTTGTTCATTGGTTTATGAGGAAATAAAATGCGCCGTATCTGCCTTCCGCAGCTTTGAAATCAGTAGACCGGGGGCTTGGAAAGCACAGGATAAAATTTGGGCTTCGGGGTTTGAGGAAAGGAAATGCGCCGTATCTCCCTTCCACAGCTTCGAAACCAGTAGACCGGGGGCTTGGAATGCAGAGGGTAAAATTTGTGCATTGGTTATTGAGGAAAAGAAATGCGCCGTATCTGCCTTCCACAGCTTCGAAACCAGTAGACCGGAAGCTTGGAAAGCAAAGGGTAAAATTTGTGAATAGGTTTTTGAGGAAAAGAAACGCGCCGTATCTGTTTTCCACAGCACAGAACCCAATACGCGGAGGCTCGTAAAGCAGAGGGTAAACTTTGTGATTTGTTTTTGAGGAAGGGAAATGCGCCGTATCTGTTTTCCACAGCTCCGAAATTAGTAGACCTGGGGCTTGGAAAGCAAAGGGTAAAATTTTTGAATAGGATTTTGAGGAAAGGAAATGCACTGTATCTGTTTTCCACAGCCCCGAAACCAATACGCGGGGGCTCGGAAAGCAGAGGGTATAATTTGTGATTGGTTTTTGAGGAAAGGAAATGCGCCGTATCTGTCCTCCGAAGCTTCGAAACCAGTAGCCCGGGAGCTTGAAAATCAAAGGGTAAAATTTGTGAATAGGTTTTTGAGGAAAGGAAATGCACCGTATCTGTTTTCCGCAGCCCCGAAAGCAATAAGCAGGGGCTCGAAAATCAGAGGGTAAAATTAGTTCATTGGTTTATGAGGAAGTGAAATGCGCCGTATCTGCCTTCCACAGCTTCGAAATTAGTAGACCGGTGGCTTGGAAAACAGACGGTAAAATTTGTTCATTGGTTTTTGAGGGAAGGAAATGCGCCGTATCTGCCTTCCACGGCTTCGAAACCAGCAGAGGTTAAAAATAGTGCATTGGTTTTTGAGGAAAGAAAATGCGCCGTATCAGTCCTACAAAGCTTCGAAACCAGCAGACCGGGATCTTGGAAAGCAAAGGGTAAAATCTGTGAATAAGATTTTGAGGAAAAGAAATACACTGTATCTGTTTTCCACAGACCCGAAACAAATAGGCGGGGGCTCGCAAAGCAGAGGGCAAAATGTGTGATTGCTTTTTGAGGAAGGGAAATCCGCCATATCTGTTTTCCACAGCTCCGAAACCAATACACGGGGGCTCGGAAAGCAGAGGGTATAATTTGTAAATAGGTTTTTGAGGAAAGGAAATGCGCCGTATCTGTTTTCCACAGCCCAGAAACCAATACGAAGGGGCACAGAAAGCAGCGTGTAAAATTTCTGATTGGTTTTCGAGGATAGGAAATGCGCCGTATCTGTCCTCCAAAGCGTCGAAACCAGTAGACCGGGAGCTTGGAAAGCAAAGGGTAAAATTTCTGAATAGGTTTTTGAGGAAAGAAAATGCACCGTATCTGTTTTCGACAGCCCCGAAACAATACGCGGGGGCTCGGAAAGCAGAGGGTAAAATTTGTGATTGGTTTTTGAGGAAAGGAAATGCGCCGTATCTGTCCTCCGAAGCTTCGAAACCAGTAGACCGGGAGCTTGGAAATCAAAGGGTAAAATTAGTGAATAGGTTTTTCAGGAAAGGAAATACACTGTATCTGTTTTCCACAGTCCCGAAACAAATACGCGGGGGCTCGGAAAGCAGAGGGTAAAATTTGTGATTGGTTTTTGAGGAAAGGAAATGCGCCGTATCTGTCCTCCGAAGCTTCGAAACCAGTAGACCGGGAGCTTGGAAATCAAAGGGTAAAATTAGTGAATAGGTTTTTCAGGAAAGGAAATACACTGTATCTGTTTTCCACAGTCCCGAAACAAATAGGCGGGGGCTCGTAAAGCAGAGGGTAAAATGTGTGATTGCTTTTTGAGGAAAGGAAATGCACCGTATCTGTTTTCCGCAGCCCCGAAACCAATAAGCAGGGGCTCCAAAATCACAGGGTAAATTTAGTTCATTGGTTTGTGAGGAAGTGAAATGCGCCGTATCTGCCTTCCACAGCTTCGAAATTAGTAGACCGGTGGCTTGGAAAACAGACGGTAAAATTTGTTCATTGGTTTTTGAGGGAAGGAAATGCGCCGTATCTGCCTTCCACGGCTTCGAAACCAGCAGAGGGTAAAATTAGTGCATTGGTTTTTGAGGAAAGAAAATGCGCCGTATCAGTCCTACAAAGCTTCGAAACCAGGGGACCGGGATCTTGGAAAGCAAAGGGTAAAATTTGTGCTTTGGTGTTTGAGGAAAGGAAATGCGCCGTATCTGCCTTCCACAGCTTCGAAACCAGTAGACGGGGGCTTGGAAAGCAGAGGATAAAATTTGTGTATTGGTTTTTGAGGAAAAGAAATGCGCCGTATCCGCCTTCCACAGCTTCGAAACCAGTAGACCGGGAGCTTGGAAACCAAAGGGTAAAATTTGTGAATAGGTTTTTGAGGAAGGGAAATGCACCGTATCTGTCCACCAAAGCTTCGAAAGCAGTAGACCGGAAGCTTGGAAAGCAAAGGGTAAAATTTGTGCATTGGTTTTTGAGGAAAAGAAATGCGCCGTATCTGCCTTCCACAGCTTCGAAACCAGTAGACCGGGGGCACGGAAAGCAGAGGGTAAAATCTGTGAATAAGATTTTGAGGAAAGGAAATACACTGTATCTGTTTTCCACAGCCCCGAAACAAATAGGCGGAGGCTCGTAAAGCAGAGGGTAAATTTTGTGATTGGTTTTTGAGGAAGGGAAATGCGCCGTATCTGTTTTCCACAGCTCCGAAACCAATACGCGGGGGCTCGGAAAGCAGAGGGTATAATTTGTGATTGGTTTTTGAGGAAAGGAAATGCGCCGTATCTGTCCTCCGAAGCTTCGAAACCAATACGCGGGGGCTCGGAAAGCAGAGGGTAAAATTTGTTATTGTTTTTTGAGGAAAGGAAATGCGCCGTATCTGCTTTCCACAGCTCCGAAATTAGTTGACCGGGTGCTTGGAAAGCGAAGGTTAAAATTTCAGAATAGGTTTTTGAGGAAAGAAAATGCACCATATCTGTTTTCCACAGCCCCGAAACCAATGCGCGGGGGCACGGAAAGCAAGGGTAAAACTTGTGATTAGTTTTTGAGGAAAGAAAATGGGCCGTATGTTTACCACAGCTCCGAAACCAATACGCGGGCTCTCGGAAAGCTGAGGGTAAAATTTTTTCATTGGCTTTTGAGAAAAAGAAACGCGCCGTATCTGCCTTCCACGGCTTCGAAACCAATAGAGCAGGGGCTTGGAAAGCGAAGGGTAAAATTTGTGAATAGGTTTTTGAGGAAGGAAAATGCGCCGTATCTGTTCTCCACAGCTCCGAAACCAATACTCGGGGGCTCGGAAAGCAGAGGGTAAACTTTGTTCATTGGTTTATGAGAAAATGAAATGCGCCGTATCAGCCTTCCGCAGCTTCGAAATCAGTAGACCGGGGCTTGGAAAGCAGAGGGTAAAATTTGTGCTTTGGTGTTTGAGGAAAGGAAATGCGCCGTATCTGCCTTCCACAGCTTCGAAACCAGTAGACCGGGAGCTTGGAAACCAAAGGGTAAAATTTGTGAATAGGTTTTTGAGGAAGGGAAATGCACCGTATCTGTCCACCAAAGCTTCGAAAGCAGTAGACCGGAAGCTTGGAAAGCAAAGGGTAAAATTTGTGCATTGGTTTTTGAGGAAAAGAAATGCGCCGTATCTGCCTTCCACAGCTTCGAAACCAGTAGACCGGGGGCACGGAAAGCAGAGGGTAAAATCTGTGAATAAGATTTTGAGGAAAGGAAATACACTGTATCTGTTTTCCACAGCCCCGAAACAAATAGGCGGAGGCTCGTAAAGCAGAGGGTAAATTTTGTGATTGGTTTTTGAGGAAGGGAAATGCGCCGTATCTGTTTTACACAGCTCCGAAACCAATACGCGGGGGCTCGGAAAGCAGAGGGTATAATTTGTGATTGGTTTTTGAGGAAAGGAAATGCGCCGTATCTGTCCTCCGAAGCTTCGAAACCAGTAGCCCGGGAGCTTGGAAATCAAAGAGTAAAATTTGTGAATAGGTGTTTGAAGAAAGGAAATGCACCGTATCTGTTTTCCGTAGCCCCGAAACCAATAAGCAGGGGCTCGAAAATCAGAGGGTAAAATTAGTTCATTGGTTTATGAGGAAGTGAAATGCGCCGTATCTGCCTTCCACAGCTTCGAAATTAGTAGACCGGTGGCTTGGAAAACAGACGGTAAAATTTGTTCATTGGTTTTTGACGAAAGGAATTGCGCCGTATCTGCCTTCCACGGCTTCGAAACCAGCAGAGGGTAAAATTAGGCATTGGTTTTGGAGGAAAGAAAATGCGCCGTATCAGTCCTACAAAGCTTCGAAACCAGGAGACCGGGATCTTGGAAAGCAAAAGGTAAAATCTGTGAATAAGATTTTGAGGAAAGGAAATACACTGTATCTGTTTTCCACAGACCCGAAACAAATAGGCGGGGGCTCGTAAAGCAGAGGGTAAAATGTGTGATTGCTTTTTGAGGAAGGGAAATGCGCCATATCTGTTTTCCACAGCTCCGAAACCAATACACGGGGGCTCGGAAAGCAGAGGGTATAAATTGTGAATAGGTTTTTGAGGAAAGGAAATGCGCCGTGTCTGTTTTCCACAGCTCCGAAACCAATACGCGGGGGCACAGAAAGCAGAGGGTAAAATTTCTGATTGGTTTTCGAGGATAGGATGTGCGCCGTATCTGTCCTCCAAAGCTTCGAATCCAGTAGACCGGGAGCTTGGAAAGCAAAGGGTAAAATTTGTGATTAGTTGTTGAGGAAAGAAAATGCGCCGTATGTTTACCACAGCTCCGAAACCAATACGCGGGGGCTCGGAAAGATGAGGGTAAAATTTTTTCATTGGCTTTTGAGAAAAAGAAACGCGCCGTATCTGCCTTCCACGGCTTCGAAACCAGTAGACCAGGGGCTTGGAAAGCGAAGGGTAAAATTTGTGAATAGGTTTTTGAGGAAGGGAAATGCGCCGTATCTGTTTTCCACAGCTCCTAAACCAATACTCGGGGGCTCGGAATGCAGAGGGTAAACTTTGTTCATTGGTTTATGAGGAAATGAAATGCGCCGTATCTGCCTTCCGCAGCTTCGAAATCAGTAGACCGGGGGCTTGGAAAGCAGAGGGTAAAATTTGTGCTTTGGTTTTTGAGGAAAGGAAATGCGCCGTATCTGCCTTCCACAGCTTCGAAACCAGTAGAAGGGGGCTTGGAACGCAGAGGGTAAAATTTGTGAATAGGTTTTTGAGGAAGGGAAATGCACCGTATCTGTCCACCAAAGCTTCGAAAGCAGTAGACCGGAAGCTTGGAAAGCAAAGGGTAAAATATGTGAATCGGTTTTTGAGGAAAGGAAATTCACTTTATCTGTTTTCCCCAGCCCCGAGACCAATACGCGGGGGCTCGGAAAGCAAGGGTAAAATTTGTGATTGGTTTTTGAGGAAAGAAAGTGCGAAGTATGTTTACCACAGCTCCGAAACCAATGCGCGGGGGCTCGGAAAGCTGAGGGTAAAATTTTTTCATTGGTTTCTGAGGAAAAGAAACGCGCCGTATCTGCCTTCCTCAGCTTCGAAACCAGTAGACCAGGGGCTTGGAATGCAGAGGGTAAAATTTGTGCATTGGTTATTGAGGAAAAGAAATGCGCCGTATCTGCCTTCCACAGCTTCGAAACCAGTAGACCGGGAGCTTGGAAACCAAAGGGTAAAATTTCTGAACAGGTTTTTGAGGAAAGAAAATGCACCGTATCTGTTTTCGACAGCCCCGAAACAATACGCGGGGGCTCGGAAAGCACAGGTAAAATTTCTGATTGGTTTTTGAGGAAGGAAAATGCGCCGTTTCTGTCCTCCAAAGCTTCGAAACCAGTAGACCGGGAGCTTGGAAAGCAAAGTGTAAAATTTGTGAATAGGTTTTTGAGGAAAGGAAATGCACCATATCTGTTTTCCACACCCCCGAAACCAATACGCGGGGGCTCGGAAAGCTGAGGGTAAAATTTTTTCAATGGCTTTTGAGAAAAAGAAACGCGCCGTATCGGCCTTCCACAGCTTCGAAACACGTACACCAGGGGCTTGGAAAGCGAAGGGTAAAATTTGTGAATAGGTTTTTGAGGAAGGGAAATGCGCCGTATCTGTTTTCCACAGCTCCGAAACCAATACTCGGGGGCTCGGAAAGCAGAGGGTAAACTTTGTTCATTGGTTTATGAGGAAATGAAATGCGCCGTATCTGCCTTCCGCAGCTTCGAAATCAGTAGACCGGGGACTTGGAAAGCAGAGGTTAAAATTTGTGCTTTGGTGTTTGAGGAAAGGAAATGCGCCGTATCTGCCTTCCACAGCTTCGAAACCAGTAAACGGGGGCTTGGAAAGCAGAGGGTAAAATTTGTGTATTGGTTTTTGAGGAAAAGAAATGCGCCATATCCGCCTTCCACAGCTTCGAAACCCTTAGACCGGGAGCTTGGAAACCAAAGGGTAAAACTTGTGAATAGGTTTTTGAGGAAGGGAAATGCACCGTATCTGTCCACCAAAGCTTCGAAAGCAGTAGACCGGAAGCTTGGAAAGCAAAGGGTAAAATATGTGAATCGGTTTTTGAGGAAAGGAAATTCACTGTATCTGTTTTCCACAGCCCCGAGACCAATTCGCGGGGGCTCGGAAAGCAAGGGTAAAATTTGTGATTGGTTTCTGAGGAAAGAAAATGCGAAGTATGTTTACCACAGCTCCGAAACCAATACGCGGGGGCTCGGAAAGCTGAGGGTAAAATTTTTTCATTGGTTTTTGAGGAAAAGAAACGCGCCGTATCTGCCTTCCGCAGCTTTGAAATCAGTAGACCGGGGGCTTGGAAAGCAAAGGGTAAAATTTGTGAATAGGTCTTTGAGGAAAGGAAACGCGCCGTATCTGTTTTCCACAGCACAGAACCCAATACGCGGGGGCACGGAAAGCAGAGGGTAAAACTTGTGATTGGTTTTTGAGGAAAGAAAATGCGCCGCATCTGTCTTCCAAAGCTTCGAAACCAGTAGAACGGGAGCTTGGAAATCAAAGGGTAAAATTTGTGAATCGGTTTTTGACGAATGAAAATGCACCGTATGTTTTCCACAGCATCGAAACCAATTAGTGGGGCTCGGAAAGCAGAGGATAAAATTTGTGATTGGTTTTTGAATAAAGGAAATGCGCCGTATCTGTCCTCCAAAGCTTCGAAACCAGTAGACCGGGAGCTTGGAAAGCAGAGGGTATAATTTGTGATTGGTTTTTGAGGAAAAGAAATGCGCCGTATCCGCCTTCCACAGCTTCGAAACCAGTAGACCGGGAGCTTGTAAACCAAAGGGTAAAATTTGTGAATAGGTTTTTGAGGAAGGGAAATGCATCGTATATGTCCACCAAAGCTTCGAAAGCAGTAGACCGGAAGCTTGGAAAGCAAAGGGTAAAATATGTGAATCGGTTTTTGAGGAAAGGAAATTCACTGTATCTGTTTTCCACAGCCCCGAGACCAATACGCGAGGGCTCGGAAAGCTGAGGGTAAACTTTGTTCATTGGTTTATGAGGAAAAGACACGCGCCGTATCTGCCTTCCTCAGCTTCGAAACCAGTAGACCAGGGGCTTGGAAAGCAAGGGGTAAAATTTGTGAATAGGTGTTTGAGGAAGGGAAATGCGCCGTATCTGTTTTCCACAGCTCCGAAACCAATACTTGGGGCCTCGGAAAGCAGAGGGTAAACTTTGTTCATTGGTTTATGAGGAAATAAAATGCGCCGTATCTGCTTTCCGCAGGTTTGAAATCAGTATACCGGGGGCTTGGAAAGCACAGGGTAAAATTTGTGCTTTGGGGTTTGAGGAAAGAAAATGCGCCGTATCTCCCTTCCACAGCTTCGAAACCAGTAGACCGGGGGCTTGGAATGCAGAGGGTAAAATTTGTGCTTTGGTTTTTGAGGAAAGGAAACGCGCCGTATCTGTTTTCCACAGCACAGAACCCAATACGCGGAGGCTCGTAAAGCAGAGGGTAAACTTTGTGATTTGTTTTTGAGGAAGGGAAATGCGCCGTATCTGTTTTCCACAGCTCCGAAATTAGTAGAACTGGGGCTTGGAAAGCAAAGGGTAAAATTTGTGAATAGGATTTTGAGGAAAGGAAATGCACTGTATCTGTTTTCCACAGCCCCGAAACCAATACGCGGAGGCTCGTAAAGCAGAGGGTAAATTTTGTGATTGGTTTTTGAGGAAAAGAAATGCGCCGTATCTGCCTTCCACAGCTTCGAAACCAGTAGACCGGGGGCACGGAAAGCAGAGGGTAAAATCTGTGAATAAGATTTTGAGGAAAGGAAATACACTGTATCTGTTTTCCACAGCCCCGAAACAAATAGGCGGAGGCTCGTAAAGCAGAGGGTAAATTTTGTGATTGGTTTTTGAGGAAGGGAAATGCGCCGTATCTGTTTTACACAGCTCCGAAACCAATACGCGGGGGCTCGGAAAGCAGAGGGTATAATTTGTGATTGGTTTTTGAGGAAAGGAAATGCGCCGTATCTGTCCTCCGAAGCTTCGAAACCAGTAGCCCGGGAGCTTGGAAATCAAAGAGTAAAATTTGTGAATAGGTGTTTGAAGAAAGGAAATGCACCGTATCTGTTTTCCGTAGCCCCGAAACCAATAAGCAGGGGCTCGAAAATCAGAGGGTAAAATTAGTTCATTGGTTTATGAGGAAGTGAAATGCGCCGTATCTGCCTTCCACAGCTTCGAAATTAGTAGACCGGTGGCTTGGAAAACAGACGGTAAAATTTGTTCATTGGTTTTTGACGAAAGGAATTGCGCCGTATCTGCCTTCCACGGCTTCGAAACCAGCAGAGGGTAAAATTAGTGCATTGGTTTTTGAGGAAAGAAAATGCGCCGTATCAGTCCTACAAAGCTTCGAAACCAGGAGACCGGGATCTTGGAAAGCAAAAGGTAAAATCTGTGAATAAGATTTTGAGGAAAGGAAATACACTGTATCTGTTTTCCACAGACCCGAAACAAATAGGCGGGGGCTCGTAAAGCAGAGGGTAAAATGTGTGATTGCTTTTTGAGGAAGGGAAATGCGCCATATCTGTTTTCCACAGCTCCGAAACCAATACACGGGGGCTCGGAAAGCAGAGGGTATAAATTGTGAATAGGTTTTTGAGGAAAGGAAATGCGCCGTGTCTGTTTTCCACAGCTCCGAAACCAATACGCGGGGGCACAGAAAGCAGAGGGTAAAATTTCTGATTGGTTTTCGAGGATAGGATGTGCGCCGTATCTGTCCTCCAAAGCTTCGAATCCAGTAGACCGGGAGCTTGGAAAGCAAAGGGTAAAATTTGTGATTAGTTGTTGAGGAAAGAAAATGCGCCGTATGTTTACCACAGCTCCGAAACCAATACGCGGGGGCTCGGAAAGATGAGGGTAAAATTTTTTCATTGGCTTTTGAGAAAAAGAAACGCGCCGTATCTGCCTTCCACGGCTTCGAAACCAGTAGACCAGGGGCTTGGAAAGCGAAGGGTAAAATTTGTGAATAGGTTTTTGAGGAAGGGAAATGCGCCGTATCTGTTTTCCACAGCTCCTAAACCAATACTCGGGGGCTCGGAATGCAGAGGGTAAACTTTGTTCATTGGTTTATGAGGAAATGAAATGCGCCGTATCTGCCTTCCGCAGCTTCGAAATCAGTAGACCGGGGGCTTGGAAAGCAGAGGGTAAAATTTGTGCTTTGGTTTTTGAGGAAAGGAAATGCGCCGTATCTGCCTTCCACAGCTTCGAAACCAGTAGAAGGGGGCTTGGAACGCAGAGGGTAAAATTTGTGAATAGGTTTTTGAGGAAGGGAAATGCACCGTATCTGTCCACCAAAGCTTCGAAAGCAGTAGACCGGAAGCTTGGAAAGCAAAGGGTAAAATATGTGAATCGGTTTTTGAGGAAAGGAAATTCACTTTATCTGTTTTCCCCAGCCCCGAGACCTATACGCGGGGGCTCGGAAAGCAAGGGTAAAATTTGTGATTGGTTTTTGAGGAAAGAAAGTGCGAAGTATGTTTACCACAGCTCCGAAACCAATGCGCGGGGGCTCGGAAAGCTGAGGGTAAAATTTTTTCATTGGTTTCTGAGGAAAAGAAACGCGCCGTATCTGCCTTCCTCAGCTTCGAAACCAGTAGACCAGGGGCTTGGAATGCAGAGGGTAAAATTTGTGCATTGGTTATTGAGGAAAAGAAATGCGCCGTATCTGCCTTCCACAGCTTCGAAACCAGTAGACCGGGAGCTTGGAAACCAAAGGGTAAAATTTCTGAACAGGTTTTTGAGGAAAGAAAATGCACCGTATCTGTTTTCGACAGCCCCGAAACAATACGCGGGGGCTCGGAAAGCACAGGTAAAATTTCTGATTGGTTTTTGAGGAAGGAAAATGCGCCGTTTCTGTCCTCCAAAGCTTCGAAACCAGTAGACCGGGAGCTTGGAAAGCAAAGTGTAAAATTTGTGAATAGGTTTTTGAGGAAAGGAAATGCACCATATCTGTTTTCCACACCCCCGAAACCAATACGCGGGGGCTCGGAAAGCTGAGGGTAAAATTTTTTCAATGGCTTTTGAGAAAAAGAAACGCGCCGTATCGGCCTTCCACAGCTTCGAAACACGTACACCAGGGGCTTGGAAAGCGAAGGGTAAAATTTGTGAATAGGTTTTTGAGGAAGGGAAATGCGCCGTATCTGTTTTCCACAGCTCCGAAACCAATACTCGGGGGCTCGGAAAGCAGAGGGTAAACTTTGTTCATTGGTTTATGAGGAAATGAAATGCGCCGTATCTGCCTTCCGCAGCTTCGAAATCAGTAGACCGGGGACTTGGAAAGCAGAGGGTAAAATTTGTGCTTTGGTGTTTGAGGAATGGAAATGCGCCGTATCTGCCTTCCACAGCTTCGAAACCAGTAAACGGGGGCTTGGAAAGCAGAGGGTAAAATTTGTGTATTGGTTTTTGAGGAAAAGAAATGCGCCATATCCGCCTTCCACAGCTTCGAAACCCTTAGACCGGGAGCTTGGAAACCAAAGGGTAAAACTTGTGAATAGGTTTTTGAGGAAGGGAAATGCACCGTATCTGTCCACCAAAGCTTCGAAAGCAGTAGACCGGAAGCTTGGAAAGCAAAGGGTAAAATATGTGAATCGGTTTTTGAGGAAAGGAAATTCACTGTATCTGTTTTCCACAGCCCCGAGACCAATTCGCGGGGGCTCGGAAAGCAAGGGTAAAATTTGTGATTGGTTTCTGAGGAAAGAAAATGCGAAGTATGTTTACCACAGCTCCGAAACCAATACGCGGGGGCTCGGAAAGCTGAGGGTAAAATTTTTTCATTGGTTTTTGAGGAAAAGAAACGCGCCGTATCTGCCTTCCGCAGCTTTGAAATCAGTAGACCGGGGGCTTGGAAAGCAAAGGGTAAAATTTGTGAATAGGTCTTTGAGGAAAGGAAACGCGCCGTATCTGTTTTCCACAGCACAGAACCCAATACGCGGGGGCACGGAAAGCAGAGGGTAAAACTTGTGATTGGTTTTTGAGGAAAGAAAATGCGCCGCATCTGTCTTCCAAAGCTTCGAAACCAGTAGAACGGGAGCTTGGAAATCAAAGGGTAAAATTTGTGAATCGGTTTTTGACGAATGAAAATGCACCGTATGTTTTCCACAGCATCGAAACCAATTAGTGGGGCTCGGAAAGCAGAGGATAAAATTTGTGATTGGTTTTTGAATAAAGGAAATGCGCCGTATCTGTCCTCCAAAGCTTCGAAACCAGTAGACCGGGAGCTTGGAAAGCAGAGGGTATAATTTGTGATTGGTTTTTGAGGAAAAGAAATGCGCCGTATCCGCCTTCCACAGCTTCGAAACCAGTAGACCGGGAGCTTGTAAACCAAAGGGTAAAATTTGTGAATAGGTTTTTGAGGAAGGGAAATGCATCGTATATGTCCACCAAAGCTTCGAAAGCAGTAGACCGGAAGCTTGGAAAGCAAAGGGTAAAATATGTGAATCGGTTTTTGAGGAAAGGAAATTCACTGTATCTGTTTTCCACAGCCCCGAGACCAATACGCGAGGGCTCGGAAAGCTGAGGGTAAACTTTGTTCATTGGTTTATGAGGAAAAGACACGCGCCGTATCTGCCTTCCTCAGCTTCGAAACCAGTAGACCAGGGGCTTGGAAAGCAAGGGGTAAAATTTGTGAATAGGTGTTTGAGGAAGGGAAATGCGCCGTATCTGTTTTCCACAGCTCCGAAACCAATACTTGGGGCCTCGGAAAGCAGAGGGTAAACTTTGTTCATTGGTTTATGAGGAAATAAAATGCGCCGTATCTGCTTTCCGCAGCTTTGAAATCAGTATACCGGGGGCTTGGAAAGCACAGGGTAAAATTTGTGCTTTGGGGTTTGAGGAAAGGAAATGCGCCGTATCTCCCTTCCACAGCTTCGAAACCAGTAGACCGGGGGCTTGGAATGCAGAGGGTAAAATTTGTGCTTTGGTTTTTGAGGAAAGGAAACGCGCCGTATCTGTTTTCCACAGCACAGAACCCAATACGCGGAGGCTCGTAAAGCAGAGGGTAAACTTTGTGATTTGTTTTTGAGGAAGGGAAATGCGCCGTATCTGTTTTCCACAGCTCCGAAATTAGTAGAACTGGGGCTTGGAAAGCAAAGGGTAAAATTTGTGAATAGGATTTTGAGGAAAGGAAATGCACTGTATCTGTTTTCCACAGCCCCGAAACCAATACGCGGAGGCTCGTAAAGCAGAGGGTAAATTTTGTGATTGGTTTTTGAGGAAGGGAAATGCACCGTATCTGTTTTCCACAGCTCCGAAACCAATACGCGGGGGCTCGGAAAGCAGAGGGTATAATTTGTGATTGGTTTTTGAGGAAAGGAAATGCGCCGTATCTGTCCTCCGAAGCTTCGAAACCAGTAGCCCGGGAGCTTGGAAATCAAAGGGTAAAATTTGTGAATAGGTTTTTGAGGAAAGGAAATGCACCGTATCTGTTTTCCGCAGCCCCGAAACCAATAAGCAGGGGCTCCAAAATCACAGGGTAAATTTAGTTCATTGGTTTGTGAGGAAGTGAAATGCGCCGTATCTGCCTTCCACAGCTTCGAAATTAGTAGACCGGTGGCTTGGAAAACAGACGGTAAAATTTGTTCATTGGTTTTTGAGGGAAGGAAATGCGCCGTATCTGCCTTCCACGGCTTCGAAACCAGCAGAGGGTAAAATTAGTGCATTGGTTTTTGAGGAAAGAAAATGCGCCGTATCAGTCCTACAAAGCTTCGAAACCAGGGGACCGGGATCTTGGAAAGCAAAGGGTAAAATCTGTGAATAAGATTTTGAGGAAAAGAAATACACTGTATCTGTTTTCCACAGACCCGAAACAAATAGGCGGGGGCTCGTAAAGCAGAGGGTAAAATGTGTGAATAGGTTTTTGAGGAAGGGAAATGCACCGTATCTGTTTTCCACAGCTCCGAAACCAATACTCGGGGGCTCGGAAAGCAGAGGGTAAACTTTGTTCATTGGTTTATGAGAAAATGAATGGCGCCGTATCTGCCTTCCGCAGCTTCGAGATCAGTAGACCGGGGGCTTGGAAAGCAGAGGGTAAAATTTGTGCTTTGGTGTTTGAGGAAAGGAAATGCGCCGTATCTGCCTTCCACAGCTTCGAAACCAGTAAACGGGGGCTTGGAAAGCAGAGGGTAAAATTTGTGTATTGGTTTTTGAGGAAAAGAAATGCGCCATATCCGCCTTCCACAGCTTCGAAACCAGTAGACCGGGAGCTTGTAAACCAAAGGGTAAAATTTGTGAATAGGTTTTTGAGGAAGGGAAATGCACCGTATATGTCCACCAAAGCTTCGAAAGCAGTAGACCGGAAGCTTGGAAAGCAAAGGGTAAAATATGTGAATCGGTTTTTGAGGAAAGGAAATTCACTGTATCTGTTTTCCACAGCCCCGAGACCAATACGCGAGGGCTCGGAAAGCAAGCGTAAAACTTGTGATTGGTTTTTGAGGAAAGAAAATGCGAAGTATGTTTACCACAGCTCCGAAACCAATACGCGGGGGCTCGGAAAGCTGAGGGTAAACTTTGTTCATTGGTTTATGAGGAAATGAAATGCGCCGTATCTGCCTTCCGCAGCTTTGAAATCAGTAGACCAGGGGCTTGGAAAGCGAAGGGTAAAATTTGTGAATAGGTTTTTGAGGAAGGGAATTGCGCCGTATCTGTTTTCCACAGCTCCGAAACCAATACTTGGGGGCTCGGAAAGCAGAGGGTAAACTTTGTTCATTGGTTTATGAGGAAATAAAATGCGCCGTATCTGCCTTCCGCAGCTTTGAAATCAGTAGACCGGGGGCTTGGAAAGCACAGGATAAAATTTGTGCTTTGGGGTTTGAGGAAAGGAAATGCGCCGTATCTCCCTTCCACAGCTTCGAAACCAGTAGACCGGGGGCTTGGAATGCAGAGGGTAAAATTTGTGCATTGGTTATTGAGGAAAAGAAATGCGCCGTATCTGCCTTCCACAGCTTCGAAACCAGTAGACCGGAAGCTTGGAAAGCAAAGGGTAAAATTTGTGAATAGGTTTTTCAGGAAAAGAAACGCGCCGTATCTGTTTTCCACAGCACAGAACCCAATACGCGGAGGCTCGTAAAGCAGAGGGTAAACTTTGTGATTTGTTTTTGAGGAAGGGAAATGCGCCGTATCTGTTTTCCACAGCTCCGAAATTAGTAGACCTGGGGCTTGGAAAGCAAAGGGTAAAATTTTTGAATAGGATTTTGAGGAAAGGAAATGCACTGTATCTGTTTTCCACAGCCCCGAAACCAATACGCGGGGGCTCGGAAAGCAGAGGGTATAATTTGTGATTGGTTTTTGAGGAATGGAAATGCGCCGTATCTGTCCTCCGAAGCTTCGAAACCAGTAGCCCGGGAGCTTGAAAATCAAAGGGTAAAATTTGTGAATAGGTTTTTGAGGAAAGGAAATGCACCGTATCTGTTTTCCGCAGCCCCGAAAGCAATAAGCAGGGGCTCGAAAATCAGAGGGTAAAATTAGTTCATTGGTTTATGAGGAAGTGAAATGCGCCGTATCTGCCTTCCACAGCTTCGAAATTAGTAGACCGGTGGCTTGGAAAACAGACAGTAAAATTTGTTCATTGGTTTTTGAGGGAAGGAAATGCGCCGTATCTGCCTTCCACGGCTTCGAAACCAGCAGAGGTTAAAAATAGTGCATTGGTTTTTGAGGAAAGAAAATGCGCCGTATCAGTCCTACAAAGCTTCGAAACCAGCAGACCGGGATCTTGGAAAGCAAAGGGTAAAATCTGTGAATAAGATTTTGAGGAAAAGAAATACACTGTATCTGTTTTCCACAGACCCGAAACAAATAGGCGGGGGCTCGCAAAGCAGAGGGCAAAATGTGTGATTGCTTTTTGAGGAAGGGAAATCCGCCATATCTGTTTTCCACAGCTCCGAAACCAATACACGGGGGCTCGGAAAGCAGAGGGTATAATTTCTGAATAGGTTTTTGAGGAAAGGAAATGCGCCGTGTGTGTTTTCCACAGCTCCGAAATTAGTAGACCTAGGGCTTGGAAAGCAAAGGATAAAATTTGTGAATAGGATTTTGAGGAAAGTAAATGCACTGTGTTTTCCACAGCCCCGAAACCAATACGCGGACGCTCGTAAAGCAGAGGGTAAAATTTATGACTGCTTTTTGAGGAAGGGAAATGCGCCGTATCTGTTTTCCACAGCTCCGAAACCAATACTCGGGGGCTGGGAAAGCAGAGGGTATAATTTGTAAATAGGTTTTTGAGGAAAGGAAATGCGCCGTATCTGTTTTCCACAGCCCAGAAACCAATACGAAGGGGCACAGAAAGCAGCGTGTAAAATTTCTGATTGGTTTTCGAGGCTAGGAAATGCGCCGTATCTGTCCTCCAAAGCGTCGAAACCAGTAGACCGGGAGCTTGGAAAGCAAAGGGTAAAATTTCTGAATAGGATTTTGAGGAAAGAAAATGCACCGTATCTGTTTTCGACAGCCCCGAAACAATACGCGGGGGCTCGGAAAGCAGAGGGTAAAATTTGTGATTGGTTTTTGAGGAAGGAAAATGCGCCGTTTCTGTCCTCCAAAGCTTCGAAAACAGTAGACCGGGAGCTTGGAAACCAAAGGGTAAAATTTGTGAATAGGTTTTTGAGGAAGGGAAATGCACCGTATCTGTCCACCAAAGCTTCGAAAGCAGTAGACCGGAAGCTTGGAAAGCAAAGGGTAAAATATGTGAATCGGTTTTTGAGGAAAGGAAATTCACTGTATCTGTTTTCCACAGCCCCGAGACCAATTCGCGGGGGCTCGGAAAGCAAGGGTAAAATTTGTGATTGGTTTCTGAGGAAAGAAAATGCGAAGTATGTTTACCACAGCTCCGAAACCAATACGCGGGGGCTCGGAAAGCTGAGGGTAAAATTTTTTCATTGGTTTTTGAGGAAAAGAAATGCGCCGTATCTGCCTTCCGCAGCTTTGAAATCAGTAGACCGGGGGCTTGGAAAGCACAGGGTAAAATTTGTGAATAGGTCTTTGAGGAAAGGAAACGCGCCGTATCTGTTTTCCACAGCACAGAACCCAATACGCGGGGGCACGGAAAGCAGAGGGTAAAACTTGTGATTGGTTTTTGTGGAAAGAAAATGCGCCGCATCTGTCTTCCAAAGCTTCGAAACCAGTAGACCGGGAGCTTGGAAATCAAAGGGTAAAATTTGTGAATCGGTTTTTGACGAATGAAAATGCACCGTATGTTTTCCACAGCATCGAAACCAATTAGTGGGGCTCGGAAAGCAGAGGATAAAATTTGTGATTGGTTTTGAATAAAGGAAATGCGCCGTATCTGTCCTCCAAAGCTTCGAAACCAGTAAACCGGGAGCTTGGAAAGCAGAGGGTATAATTTGTGATTGGTTTTTGAGGAAAAGAAATGCACCGTATCTGTTTTCCACAGCCCCAAAACCAATACGCTATGGCTCGGAAAGCAGAGGGTAAACTTTGAAATTGATTTTGAGGAAAGAAAATGCGCCGTATCTGTCCTCCAAAGCTTCGAAACCAGTAGACCGGGAGCTTGGAAAGCAAAGGGTAAAATTTGTGATTAGGTTTTGGAGGAAGGGAAATGCACCGTATCTGTCTTCCAATGATCCGAAACAAATAACCGGGGGTATGGAAAGCAGGGGGTAAAAGTAGTAAATAGGTTTTCAAGGAAAGGAAATGCGCCATATCTGTATTCCCTAGCTTGGAAACCAGTAGAGGGGGAGCAGGGAATGCAGAGGCAAAAATTTTTGTATTGGTTTTTGAGGAATGAAAATGTCCATATCTCTCTTCTACTGCTTCGAAACCAGTAGACCGCGCGCTTGAAAAGCAAAGAGTAAATTTTGTTCATTGGTTTATGAGTAAATGAAATATGCCGTATCTGCCTTCCACAGCATCGAAATCAGTAGACCGGGGGCTTGGAAAGGAGACGGTAAAATTTGGGCATTGGTTTTTAAGGAAAGGAAATGCGCCGTATTTGCCCTTCACAGCTTCGAAACCAGTAGACCGGGGGCTCGGAAAGCAATAGGTAAAATTGAAATTTGTTTTTGAGGAAAGAAAATGCGCCGTATCAGTCCTACAAAGCTTTGAAACCAGTAGATCGGGAGCTTGGAAAGCAAAGGGTAAAATTTGTGAATAGGATTTTGAGGAAAGAAAATGCACTGTATCTGTTTTCCACAGCCCGAAACCGATACGCGGGGGCTCGGAAAGCAGAGGGTAAAATTTGTTCAATAGTTTATGAGGAAATGAAATGCGCCGTATCTGCCTTCCAGAGCTTCGAAATCAGTAGACCGGGGGCTTGGAAAAGAGACGGTAAAATTTGTGGATTGGTTTTTGAGGAAAGGAAATGCGCCGTCTCGGCCTTCCACAGCTTCGAAACCAGTAGACCGGGAGCTTGGGAAGGAAAATGTGAAATATGTGAATCGGTTTTTGAGGAAAGGAAATTCACTGTATCTGTTTTCCACAGCCCCGAGACCAATACGCCGGGGCTCGAAAAGCAGAGGGTAAAATTTGTGTTTGGTTTTTGAGGAAATGAAATTCGCCGTATCTGCCTTCCACAGCTTCGAAACCAGTAGACCGGGGGCTTGGAAAAGAGATGGTAAAATTTGTGCATTGGCTTTTGAGGAAAGGAAATGCGCCGTATCTGCCCTCCACAGCTTCGAAACGAGTAAACCGGGAGCTTGGAAAGCAAAGGGTAAAATTTGTGAATAGGATTTTGAGGAAAGGAAACCCACTGTATCTGTTTTCCACAGCTCCGAAACCAATACACGGGGGTTCGGAAAGCAGAGGATATAAATGGTGAATAGGTTTTCGAGGAAAGGAAATGCGCCGTATGTCTTTTCCACAGCCCAGAAACCAATACGCGGATGTACGGAAAGCAGAGGGTAAAATTTGTGATTGGTTTTTGAGGAAAGGAAATGCGCCGTATCTGCCTTCACAGCTTCGAAACCAGTAGACCGGGGACTTGGAAAGCAGAAGGTAAAATTAGTGCACTGGTTTTTGAGGAAAGAAAATGCGCCGTATCAGTCCAACAAAGCTTCGAAACTAGGAGACCGGGATCTTGGAAAGCAAAGGGTAAAATCTGTGAATAAGATTTTGAGGAAAGGAAATACACTGTATCTGTTTTCCACAGCCCCGAAACCAATACGCGTAGGCTCGTAAAGCAGAGGGTAATATTTGTGACTGGTTTTTGAGGAAGGGAAATGCGCCATCTGTTTTCCACAGCTCCGAAACCAATACGCGGGGGCTCGGAAAGCAGAGGGTATAATTTGTAAATAGGTTTTTGAGGAAAGGAAATGCGCCGTATCTGTTTTCACAGCCCAGAAACCAATGCGCAGGGGCAGAGAAAGCAGACGGTAAAATTTCTGATTGGTTTTCGAGGATAGGAAATGCGCCGTATCTGTCCTCCAAAGCTTCGAAACCAGTAGACCGGGAGGTTGGAAATCAAAGTGTAAAATTTGTGAATAGGTTTTTGAGGAAAGGAAATGCGCCGTATCTCCCTTCCACAGCTTTGAAACCAGCAGACCGGGGACTTGGAAAGCTGAGGGTAAAATTGGAAATTGGTTTTTGAGAAAAGAAAACGCGCCGTATCTGTCCTCCACGGCTTCGAAACCAGCAGAGTGTAAAATTAGTGCATTGGTTTTTGAGGAAAGAAAATGCGCCGTATCAGTCCTACAAAGCTTCGAAACCAGGAGACCGGGATCTTGGAAAGCAAAGGGTAAAATCTGTGAATAAGATTTTGAGGAAAAGAAATACACTGTATCTGTTTTCCACAGACCCGAAACAAATAGGCGGGGGCTCGTAAAGCAGAGGGTAAAATGTGTGATTGCTTTTTGAGGAAGGGAAATCCGCCATATCTGTTTTCCACAGCTCCGAAACCAATACACGGGGGCTCGGAAAGCAGAGGGTATAATTTGTGAATAGGTTTTTGAGGAAAGGAAATGCGCCGTGTGTGTTTTCCACAGCTCCGAAATTAGTAGACCTAGGGCTTGGAAAGCAAAGGGTAAAATTTGTGAATAGGATTTTGAGGAAAGTAAATGCACTGTGTTTTCCACAGCCCCGAAACCAATACGCGGACGCTCGTAAAGCAGAGGGTAAAATTTATGACTGGTTTTTGAGGAAGGGAAATGCGCCGTATCTGTTTTCCACAGCTCCGAAACCAATACGCGGGGGCTGGGAAAGCAGAGGGTATAATTTCTGATTGGTTTTCGAGGATAGGAAATGCGCCGTATCTGTTTTCCACAGCCCAGAAACCAATACGCACGGACACAGAAAGCAGAGGGTAAAATTTCTGATTGGTTTTCGAGGATAGGAAATGCGCCGTATCTGTCCTCCAAAGCGTCGAAACCAGTAGACCGGGAGCTTGGAAAGCAAAGGGTAAAATTTCTGAATAGGTTTTTGAGGAAAGAAAATGCACCGTATCTGTTTTCGACAGCCCCGAAACAATACGCGCGGGCTCGGAAAGCAGAGGGTAAACTTTGTGATTGGTTTTTGAGGAAAGGAAATGCGCCGTATCTGTCCTCCGAAGCTTCGAAACCAGTAGACCGGGAGCTTGGAAATCAAAGGGTAAAATTAGTGAATAGGTTTTTGAGGAAAGGAAATACACTGTATCTGTTTTCCACAGTCCCGAAACAAATAGGCGGGGGCTCGTAAAGCAGAGGGTAAAATGTGTGATTGCTTTTTGAGGAAGGGAAATGCGCCATATCTGTTTTCCACAGCTCCGAAACCAATACACGGGGGCTCGGAAAGCAGAGGGTATAATTTGTGACTGGTTTTTGAGGAAGGGAAATGCGCCGTATCTGTTTTCCACAGCTCCGAAACCAATACGCGGGGGCTCGGAAAGCAGAGGGTATAATTTGTAAATAGGTTTTTGAGGAAAGGAAATGCGCCGTATCTGTTTTCACAGCCCAGAAACCAATACGCAGGGGCACAGAAAGCAGAGGGTAAAATTTCTGATTGGTTTTCGAGGATAGGAAATGCGCCGTATCTGTCCTCCAGAGCGTCGAAACCAGTAGACCGGGAGCTTGGAAATCAAAGTGTAAAATTTGTGAATATGTTTTTGAGGAAGGGAAATGCGCCGTATCTCCCTTCCACAGCTTCGAAACCAGTAGACAGGGGGCTCGGAAAGCAAAACGTAAAATTGGAAATTGGTTTTTGAGGAAAGAAAACGCGCCGTATCTGTCCTCCAAAGTTTTGAAACCAGTAGACTGGGAGCTTGGAAACCAAAGGGTAAAATTTCTGAATAGGTTTTTGAGGAAAGAAAATGCACCGTATCTGTTTTCGACAGCCCCGAAACAATACGCGGGGGCTCGGAAAGCACAGGTAAAATTTCTGATTGGTTTTTGAGGAAGGAAAATGCGCCGTTTCTGTCCTCCAAAGCTTCGAAACCAGTAGACCGGGAGCTTGGAAAGCAAAGGGTAAAATTTGTGAATAGGTTTTTGAGGAAAGGAAATGCACCATATCTGTTTTCCACAGCCCCGAAACCAATGCGCGGGGGCACGGAAAGCAAGGGTAAAATTTGTGATTAGTTTTTGAGCAAAGAAAATGCGCCGTATGTTTACCACAGCTCCGAAACCAATACGCGGGGGCTCGGAAAGCTGAGGGTAAAATTTTTTCAATGGCTTTTGAGCAAAAGAAACGCGCCGTATCGGCCTTCCACAGCTTCGAAACCAGTACACCAGGGGCTTGGAAAGCGAAGGGTAAAATTTGTGAATAGGTTTTTGAGGAAGGGAAATGCGCCGTATCTGTTTTCCACAGCTCCGAAACCAATACTCGGGGGCTCGGAAAGCAGAGGGTAAACTTTGTTCATTGGTTTATGAGGAAATGAAATGCGCCGTATCTGCCTTCCGCAGCTTCGAAATCAGTAGACCGGGGGCTTGGAAAGCACAGGGTAAAATTTGTGAATAGGTCTTTGAGGAAAGGAAACGCGCCGTATCTGTTTTCCACAGCACAGAACCCAATACGCGGGGGCACGGAAAGCAGAGGATAAAATTTGTGATTGGTTTTTGAATAAAGGAAATGCGCCGTATCTGTCCTCCAAAGCTTCGAAACCAGTAGACCGGGAGCTTGGAAAGCAGAGGGTATAATTTGTGATTGGTTTTTGAGGAAAGGAAATGCACCGTATCTGTTTTCCACAGCCCCAAAACCAATACGCTATGGGTCGAAAAGCAGAGGGTAAACTTTGAAATTGATTTTGAGGAAAGAAAATGCGCCGTATCTCCGTTCCACAGCTTCGAAACCAGTAGACCGGAAGCTTGGAAAGCAAAGGGTAAAATTTGTGAATAGGTCTTTGAGGAAAGGAAACGCGCCGTATCTGTTTTCCACAGCACAGAACCCAATACGCGGGGGCACGGAAAGCAGAGGGTAAAACTTGTGATTGGTTTTTGAGGAAAGAAAATGCGCCGCATCTGTCTTCCAAAGCTTCGAAACCAGTAGACCGGGAGCTTGGAAATCAAAGGGTAAAATTTGTGAATCGGTTTTTGACGAATGAAAATGCACCGTATGTTTTCCACAGCATCGAAACCAATTAGTGGGGCTCGGAAAGCAGAGGATAAAATTTGTGATTGGTTTTTGAATAAAGGAAATGCGCCGTGTCTGCCTTCCACAGCTTCGAAATCAGTAGACCGGGAGCTTGGAAGGAAGAGGGTTAAATTTGTGAATAGGTTTTTTGAGGAAAGGAAATGCACCGTATCTGTTTTCCACATCCCCAAAACCAATACGCTATGGCTCGGAAAGCGGAGGGTAAACTTTGAAATTGATTTTGAGGAAAGAAAATGCGCCGTATCTGTCCTCCAAAGCTTCGAAACCAGTAGACCGGGAGCTTGGAAAGCAAAGGGTAAAATTTGTGAATAGGTTTTGGAGGAAGGGAAATGCACCGTATCTGTCTTCCAATGATCCGAAAAAAATAACCGGGGGTATGGAAAGCAGGGGGTAAAAGTAGTAAATAGGTTTTCAAAGAAAGGAAATGCGCCATATCTGTATTCCCTAGCTTGGAAACCAGTAGAGGGGGGGGGGGCAGGGAATGCAGAGGCAAAAATTTTTGTATTGGTTTTTGAGGAATGAAAATGTCCATATCTCTCTTCTACTGCTTCGAAACCAGTAGACCGCGCGCTTGAAAAGCAAAGAGTAAATTTTGTTCATTGGTTTATGAGTAAATGAAATATGCCGTATCTGCCTTCCACAGCTTCGAAATCAGTAGACCGGGGGCTTGGAAAGGAGACGGTAAAATTTGTGCATTGGTTTTTAAGGAAAGGAAATGCGCCGTATTTGCCCTTCACAGCTTCGAAACCAGTAGACCGGGGGCTCGGAAAGCAAAAGATAAAATTGAAATTGGTTTTTGAGGAAAGAAAATGCGCCGTATCAGTCCTACAAAGCTTCGAAACCAGTAGATCGGGAGCTTGGAAAGCAAAGGGTAAAATTTGTGAATAGGATTTTGAGGAAAGAAAATGCACTGTATCTGTTTTCCACAGCCCGAAACCAATACGCGGGGGCTCGGAAAGCAGAGGGTAAAATTTGTTCAATAGTTTATGAGGAAATGAAATGCGCCGTATCTGCCTTCCACAGCTTCGAAATCAGTAGACCGGGGGCTTGGAGAAGAGACGATAAAATTTGTGGATTGGTTTTTGAGGAAAGGAAATGCGCCGTGTCGGCCTTCCACAGCTTCGAAACCAGTAGACCGGGAGCTTGGAAAGGAAAATGTGAAATATGTGAATCGGTTTTTGAGGAAAGGAAATTCACTGTATCTGTTTTCCACAGCCCCGAGACCAATACGCGGGGGCTCGGAAAGCGGAGGGTAAAATTTGTGTTCGGTTTTTGAGGAAATGAAATTCGCCGTATCTGCCTTCCACAGCTTCGAAACCAATACGCGGGGGTCTCGGAAAGCTGAGGGTAAAATTTGTGATTGTTTTTTGAGGAAAGGAAATGCGCCCTATCTGCCTTCACAGCTTCGAAACCAGTAGACCGGGGATTGGAAAGCAGAGGGTATAATTTGTGCATTGGTTTTTGAGGAAAAGAAATGCGCCGTATCTGCCTTCCACAGCTTCGAAACCAGTAGACAGGGGGCTCGGAAAGCAAAACGTAACATTGGAAATTGGTTTTTGAGGAAAGAAAACGCGCCGTATCTGTCCTCCAAAGTTTTGAAACCAGTAGACTGGGAGCTTGGAAACCAAAGGGTAAAATTTCTGAATAGGTTTTTGAGGAAAGAAAATGCACCGTATCTGTTTTCGACAGCCCCGAAACAATACGCGGGGGCTCGGAAAGCACAGGTAAAATTTCTGATTGGTTTTTGAGCAAAGAAAATGCGCCGTATGTTTACCACAGCTCCGAAACCAATACGCGGGGGCTCGGAAAGCTGAGGGTAAAATTTTTTCAATGGCTTTTGAGAAAAAGAAACGCGCCGTATCGGCCTTCCACAGCTTCGAAACCAGTACACCAGGGGCTTGGAAAGCGAAGGGTAAAATTTGTGAATAGGTTTTTGAGGAAGGGAAATGCGCCGTATCTGTTTTCCACAGCTCCGAAACCAATACTCGGGGGCTCGGAAAGCAGAGGGTAAACTTTGTTCATTGGTTTATGAGGAAATGAAATGCGCCGTATCTGCCTTCCGCAGCTTCGAAATCAGTAGACCGGGGGCTTGGAAAGCAGAGGGTAAAATTTGTGCTTTGGTGTTTGAGGAAAGGAAATGCGCCGTATCTGCCTTCCACAGCTTCGAAACCAGTAAACGGGGGCTTGGAAAGCAGAGGGTAAAATTTGTGTATTGGTTTTTGAGGAAAAGAAATGCGCCATATCCGCCTTCCACAGCTTCGAAACCCTTAGACCGGGAGCTTGGAAACCAAAGGGTAAAATTTGTGAATAGGTTTTTGAGGAAGGGAAATGCACCGTATCTGTCCACCAAAGCTTCGAAAGCAGTAGACCGGAAGCTTGGAAAGCAAAGGGTAAAATATGTGAATCGGTTTTTGAGGAAAGGAAATTCACTGTATCTGTTTTCCACAGCCCCGAGACCAATTCGCGGGGGCTCGGAAAGCAAGGGTAAAATTTGTGATTGGTTTCTGAGGAAAGAAAATGCGAAGTATGTTTACCACAGCTCCGAAACCAATACGCGGGGGCTCGGAAAGCTGAGGGTAAACTTTGAAATTGATTTTGAGGAAAGAAAATGCGCCGTATCTCCGTTCCACAGCTTCGAAACCAGTAGACCGGAAGCTTGGAAAGCAAAGGGTAAAATTTGTGAATAGGTCTTTGAGGAAAGGAAACGCGCCGTATCTGTTTTCCACAGCACAGAACCCAATACGCGGGGGCACGGAAAGCAGAGGGTAAAACTTGTGATCGGTTTTTGTGGAAAGAAAATGCGCCGCATCTGTCTTCCAAAGCTTCGAAACCAGTAGACCGGGAGCTTGGAAATCAAAGGGTAAAATTTGTGAATCGGTTTTTGACGAATGAAAATGCACCGTATGTTTTCCACAGCATCGAAACCAATTAGTGGAGCTCGGAAAGCAGAGGATAAAATTTGTGATTGGTTTTTGAATAAAGGAAATGCGCCGTATCTGTCCTCCAAAGCTTCGAAACCAGTAGACCGGGAGCTTGGAAAGCAGAGGGTATAATTTGTGATTGGTTTTTTGATTAAAGGAAATGCACCGTATCTGTTTTCCACAGCCCCAAAACCAATACGCTATGGCTCGGAAAGCTGAGGGTAAACTTTGAAATTGATTTTGAGGAAAGAAAATGCGCCGTATCTCCGTTCCACAGCTTCGAAACCAGTAGACCGGAAGCTTGGAAAGCAAAGGGTAAAATTTGTGAATAGGTCTTTGAGGAAAGGAAACGCGCCGTATCTGTTTTCCACAGCACAGAACCCAATACGCGGGGGCACGGAAAGCAGAGGGTAAAACTTGTGATCTGTTTTTGTGGAAAGAAAATGCGCCGCATCTGTCTTCCAAAGCTTCGAAACCAGTAGACCGGGAGGTTGGAAATCAAAGGGTAAAATTTGTGAATCGGTTTTTGAGGAAAGGAAATTCACTGTATCTGTTTTCCACAGCCCTGAGACCAATACGCGGGGGCTCGGAAAGCAGCGGGTAAAGTTTGTGATTGTTTTTTGAGGAAAGGAAATGCGCCGTATCTGCCTTCACAGCTTCGAAACCAGTAGACCGGGGACTTGGAAAGCAGAGGTTAAAATTTGTGCATTGGTTTTTGAGGAAAAGAAATGCGCCGTATCTGCCTTCCACAGCTTCGAAACCAGTAGACCGGGGGCTTGGAAAAGAGACGGTAAAATTTGTGCATTGGCTTTTGAGGAAAGGAAATGCGCCGTATCTGCCCTCCACAGCTTCGAAACGAGTAAACCGGGAGCTTGGAAAGCAAAGGGTAAAATTTGTGAATAGGATTTTGAGGAAAGGAAACCCACTGTATCTGTTTTCCACAGCTCCGAAACCAATACACGGGGGTTCGGAAAGCAGAGGATATAAATGGTGAATAGGTTTTTGAGGAAAGGAAATGCGCCGTATGTCTTTTCC
The DNA here is from genome assembly GCF_055824585.1 of Amblyomma mixtum. Lineage (NCBI taxonomy): Eukaryota > Metazoa > Arthropoda > Arachnida > Ixodida > Ixodidae > Amblyomma > Amblyomma mixtum. The sequence continues at coordinate 6,300,690 of NC_143017.1, forward strand.
ACAGCCCAGAAACCAATACGCGGATGTACGGAAAGCAGAGGGTAAAATTTGTGATTGGTTTTTGAGGAAAGGAAATGCGCCGTATCTGCCTTCACAGCTTCGAAACCAGTAGACCGGGGACTTGGAAAGCAGAGGGTAAAATTAGTGCACTGGTTTTTGAGGAAAGAAAATGCGCCGTATCAGTCCTACAAAGCTTCGAAACTAGGAGACCGGGATCTTGGAAAGCAAAGGGTAAAATCTGTGAATAAGATTTTGAGGAAAGGAAATACACTGTATCTGTTTTCCACAGCCCCGAAACCAATACGCGTAGGCTCGTAAAGCAGAGGGTAATATTTTTGACTGGTTTTTGAGGAAGGGAAATGCGCCGTATCTGTTTTCCACAGCTCCGAAACCAATACGCGGGGGCTCGGAAAGCAGAGGGTATAATTTGTAAATAGGTTTTTGAGGAAAGGAAATGCGCCGTATCTGTTTTCACAGCCCAGAAACCAATGCGCAGGGGCAGAGAAAGCAGACGGTAAAATTTCTGATTGGTTTTCGAGGATAGGAAATGCGCCGTATCTGTCCTCCAAAGCTTCGAAACCAGTAGACCGGGAGGTTGGAAATCAAAGTGTAAAATTTGTGAATAGGTTTTTGAGGAAAGGAAATGCGCCGTATCTCCCTTCCACAGCTTTGAAACCAGCAGACCGGGGACTTGGAAAGCTGAGGGTAAAATTTGTGCATTGGTTTTTGAGGAAAATAAATGCGCCATATCTGTCTTCCACAGCTTCGAAACCAGTAGACAGGGGGCTCGGAAAGCAAGAGGTAAATTTGGAAATTGGTTTTTGAGAAAAGAAAACGCGCCGTATCTGTCCTCCACGGCTTCGAAACCAGCAGAGGGTAAAATTAGTGCATTGGTTTTTGAGGAAAGAAAATGCGCCGTATCAGTCCTACAAAGCTTCGAAACCAGGAGACCGGGATCTTGGAAAGCAAAGGGTAAAATCTGTGAATAAGATTTTGAGGAAAAGAAATACACTGTATCTGTTTTCCACAGACCCGAAACAAATAGGCGGGGGCTCGTAAAGCAGAGGGTAAAATGTGTGATTGCTTTTTGAGGAAGGGAAATCCGCCATATCTGTTTTCCACAGCTCCGAAACCAATACACGGGGGCTCGGAAAGCAGAGGGTATAATTTGTGAATAGGTTTTGGAGGAAAGGAAATGCGCCGTGTGTGTTTTCCACAGCTCCGAAATTAGTAGACCTAGGGCTTGGAAAGCAAAGGGTAAAATTTGTGAATAGGATTTTGAGGAAAGTAAATGCACTGTGTTTTCCACAGCCCCGAAACCAATACGCGGACGCTCGTAAAGCAGAGGGTAAAATTTATGACTGGTTTTTGAGGAAGGGAAATGCGCCGTATCTGTTTTCCACACCTCCGAAACCAATACGCGGGGGCTGGGAAAGCAGAGGGTATAATTTGTAAATAGGTTTTTGAGGAAAGGAAATGCGCCGTATCTGTTTTCCACAGCCCAGAAACCAATACGCAGGGGCACAGAAAGCAGAGGGTAAAATTTCTGATTGGTTTTCGAGGATAGGAAATGCGCCGTATCTGTCCTCCAAAGCGTCGAAACCAGTAGACCGGGAGCTTGGAAAGCAAAGGGTAAAATTTCTGAATAGGTTTTTGAGGAAAGAAAATGCACCGTATCTGTTTTCGACAGCCCCGAAACAATACGCGGGGGCTCGGAAAGCAGAGGGTAAACTTTGTGATTGGTTTCTGAGGAAAGGAAATGCGCCGTATCTGTCCTCCGAAGCTTCGAAACCAGTAGACCGGGAGCTTGTAAATCAAAGGGTAAACTTAGTCAATAGGTTTTTGAGGAAAGGAAATACACTGTATCTGTTTTCCACAGTCCCGAAACAAATAGGCGGGGGCTCGTAAAGCAGAGGGTAAAATGTGTGATTGCTTTTTGAGGAAGGGAAATGCGCCATATCTGTTTTCCACAGCTCCGAAACCAATACACGGGGGCTCGGAAAGCAGAGGGTATAATTTGTGACTGGTTTTTGAGGAAGGGAAATGCGCCGTATCTGTTTTCCACAGCTCCGAAACCAATACGCGGGGGCTCGGAAAGCAGAGGGTATAATTTGTAAATAGGTTTTTGAGGAAAGGAAATGCGCCGTATCTGTTTTCACAGCCCAGAAACCAATACGCAGGGGCACAGAAAGCAGAGGGTAAAATTTCTGATTGGTTTTCGAGGATAGGAAATGCGCCGTATCTGTCCTCCAGAGCGTCGAAACCAGTAGACCGGGAGCTTGGAAATCAAAGTGTAAAATTTGTGAATATGTTTTTGAGGAAGGGAAATGCGCCGTATCTCCCTTCCACAGCTTTGAAACCAGTAGACCGGGGACTTGGAAAGCTGAGGGTAAAATTTGTGCATTGGTTTTTGAGGAAAATAAATGCGCCGTATCTGCCTTCCACAGCTTCGAAACCAGTAGACAGGGGGCTCGGAAAGCAAAACGTAAAATTGGAAAATGGTTTTTGAGGAAAGAAAACGCGCCGTATCTGTCCTCCAAAGTTTTGAAATTAGTAGACTGGGAGCTTGGAAACCAAAGGGTAAAATTTCTGAATAGGTTTTTGAGGAAAGAAAATGCACCGTATCTGTTTTCGACAGCCCCGAAACAATACGCGGGGGCTCGGAAAGCACAGGTAAAATTTCTGATTGGTTTTTGAGGAAGGAAAATGCGCCGTTTCTGTCCTCCAAAGCTTCGAAACCAGTAGACCGGGAGCTTGGAAAGCAAAGGGTAAAATTTGTGAATAGGTTTTTGAGGAAAGGAAATGCACCATATCTGTTTTCCACAGCCCCGAAACCAATGCGCGGGGGCACGGAAAGCAAGGGTAAAATTTGTGATTAGTTTTTGAGCAAAGAAAATGTGCCGTATGTTTACCACAGCTCCGAAACCAATACGCGGGGGCTCGGAAAGCTGAGGGTAAAATTTTTTCAATGGCTTTTGAGCAAAAGAAACGCGCCGTATCGGCCTTCCACAGCTTCGAAACCAGTACACCAGGGGCTTGGAAAGCGAAGGGTAAAATTTGTGAATAGGTTTTTGAGGAAGGGAAATGCGCCGTATCTGTTTTCCACAGCTCCGAAACCAATACTCGGGGGCTCGGAAAGCAGAGGGTAAACTTTGTTCATTGGTTTATGAGCAAATGAAATGCGCCGTATCTGCCTTCCGCAGCTTCGAAATCAGTAGACCGGGGGCTTGGAAAGCAGAGGGTAAAATTTGTGCTTTGGTGTTTGAGGAAAGGAAATGCGCCGTATCTGCCTTCCACAGCTTCGAAACCAGTAAACGGGGGCTTGGAAAGCAGAGGGTAAAATTTCTGTATTGGTTTCTGAGGAAAAGAAATGCGCCATATCCGCCTTCCACAGCTTCGAAACCCTTAGATCGGGAGCTTGGAAACCAAAGGGTAAAATTTGTGAATAGGTTTTTGAGGAAAGGAAATGCACCGTATCTGTCCACCAAAGCTTCGAAAGCAGTAGACCGGAAGCTTGGAAAGCAAAGGGTAAAATATGTGAATCGGTTTTTGAGGAAAGGAAATTCACTGTATCTGTTTTCCACAGCCCCGAGACCAATTCGCGGGGGCTCGGAAAGCAAGAGTAAAATTTGTGATTGGTTTCTGAGGAAAGAAAATGCGAAGTATGTTTACCACAGCTCCGAAACCAATACGCGGGGGCTCGGAAAGCTGAGGGTAAAATTTTTTCATTGCTTTTTGAGGAAAAGAAACGCGCCGTATCTGCCTTCCGCAGCTTTGAAATCAGTAGACCGGGGGCTTGGAAAGCACAGGGTAAAATTTGTGAATAGGTCTTTGAGGAAAGGAAACGCGCCGTATCTGTTTTCCACAGCACAGAACCCAATACGCGGGGGCACGGAAAGCAGAGGATAAAATTTGTGATTGGTTTTTGAATAAAGGAAATGCGCCGTATCTGTCCTCCAAAGCTTCGAAACCAGTAGACCGGGAGCTTGGAAAGCAGAGGGTATAATTTGTGATTGGTTTTTGAGGAAAGGAAATGCACCGTATCTGTTTTCCACAGCCCCAAAACCAATACGCTATGGGTCGAAAAGCAGAGGGTAAACTTTGAAATTGATTTTGAGGAAAGAAAATGCGCCGTATCTCCGTTCCACAGCTTCGAAACCAGTAGACCGGAAGCTTGGAAAGCAAAGGGTAAAATTTGTGAATAGGTCTTTGAGGAAAGGAAACGCGCCGTATCTGTTTTCCACAGCACAGAACCCAATACGCGGGGGCACGGAAAGCAGAGGGTAAAACTTGTGATTGGTTTTTGAGGAAAGAAAATGCGCCGCATCTGTCTTCCAAAGCTTCGAAACCAGTAGACCGGGAGCTTGGAAATCAAAGGGTAAAATTTGTGAATCGGTTTTTGACGAATGAAAATGCACCGTATGTTTTCCACAGCATCGAAACCAATTAGTGGGGCTCGGAAAGCAGAGGATAAAATTTGTGATTGGTTTTTGAATAAAGGAAATGCGCCGTGTCTGCCTTCCACAGCTTCGAAATCAGTAGACCGGGAGCTTGGAAGGAAGAGGGTTAAATTTGTGAATAGGTTTTTTGAGGAAAGGAAATGCACCGTATCTGTTTTCCACAGCCCCAAAACCAATACGCTATGGCTCGGAAAGCGGAGGGTAAACTTTGAAATTGATTTTGAGGAAAGAAAATGCGCCGTATCTGTCCTCCAAAGCTTCGAAACCAGTAGACCGGGAGCTTGGAAAGCAAAGGGTAAAATTTGTGAATAGGTTTTGGAGGAAGGGAAATGCACCGTATCTGTCTTCCAATGATCCGAAAAAAATAACCGGGGGTATGGAAAGCAGGGGGTAAAAGTAGTAAATAGGTTTTCAAAGAAAGGAAATGCGCCATATCTGTATTCCCTAGCTTCGAAACCAGTAGAGGGGGGGGGGGGCAGGGAATGCAGAGGCAAAAATTTTTGTATTGGTTTTTGAGGAATGAAAATGTCCATATCTCTCTTCTACTGCTTCGAAACCAGTAGACCGCGCGCTTGAAAAGCAAAGAGTAAATTTTGTTCATTGGTTTATGAGTAAATGAAATATGCCGTATCTGCCTTCCACAGCTTCGAAATCAGTAGACCGGGGGCTTGGAAAGGAGACGGTAAAATTTGTGCATTGGTTTTTAAGGAAAGGAAATGCGCCGTATTTGCCCTTCACAGCTTCGAAACCAGTAGACCGGGGGCTCGGAAAGCAAAAGATAAAATTGAAATTGGTTTTTGAGGAAAGAAAATGCGCCGTATCAGTCCTACAAAGCTTCGAAACCAGTAGATCGGGAGCTTGGAAAGCAAAGGGTAAAATTTGTGAATAGGATTTTGAGGAAAGAAAATGCACTGTATCTGTTTTCCACAGCCCGAAACCAATACGCGGGGGCTCGGAAAGCAGAGGGTAAAATTTGTTCAATAGTTTATGAGGAAATGAAATGCGCCGTATCTGCCTTCCACAGCTTCGAAATCAGTAGACCGGGGGCTTGGAGAAGAGACGATAAAATTTGTGGATTGGTTTTTGAGGAAAGGAAATGCGCCGTGTCGGCCTTCCACAGCTTCGAAACCAGTAGACCGGGAGCTTGGAAAGGAAAATGTGAAATATGTGAATCGGTTTTTGAGGAAAGGAAATTCACTGTATCTGTTTTCCACAGCCCCGAGACCAATACGCGGGGGCTCGGAAAGCGGAGGGTAAAATTTGTGTTCGGTTTTTGAGGAAATGAAATTCGCCGTATCTGCCTTCCACAGCTTCGAAACCAATACGCGGGGGTCTCGGAAAGCTGAGGGTAAAATTTGTGATTGTTTTTTGAGGAAAGGAAATGCGCCCTATCTGCCTTCACAGCTTCGAAACCAGTAGACCGGGGATTGGAAAGCAGAGGGTATAATTTGTGCATTGGTTTTTGAGGAAAAGAAATGCGCCGTATCTGCCTTCCACAGCTTCGAAACCAGTAGACAGGGGGCTCGGAAAGCAAAACGTAACATTGGAAATTGGTTTTTGAGGAAAGAAAACGCGCCGTATCTGTCCTCCAAAGTTTTGAAACCAGTAGACTGGGAGCTTGGAAACCAAAGGGTAAAATTTCTGAATAGGTTTTTGAGGAAAGAAAATGCACCGTATCTGTTTTCGACAGCCCCGAAACAATACGCGGGGGCTCGGAAAGCACAGGTAAAATTTCTGATTGGTTTTTGAGCAAAGAAAATGCGCCGTATGTTTACCACAGCTCCGAAACCAATACGCGGGGGCTCGGAAAGCTGAGGGTAAAATTTTTTCAATGGCTTTTGAGAAAAAGAAACGCGCCGTATCGGCCTTCCACAGCTTCGAAACCAGTACACCAGGGGCTTGGAAAGCGAAGGGTAAAATTTGTGAATAGGTTTTTGAGGAAGGGAAATGCGCCGTATCTGTTTTCCACAGCTCCGAAACCAATACTCGGGGGCTCGGAAAGCAGAGGGTAAACTTTGTTCATTGGTTTATGAGGAAATGAAATGCGCCGTATCTGCCTTCCGCAGCTTCGAAATCAGTAGACCGGGGGCTTGGAAAGCAGAGGGTAAAATTTGTGCTTTGGTGTTTGAGGAAAGGAAATGCGCCGTATCTGCCTTCCACAGCTTCGAAACCAGTAAACGGGGGCTTGGAAAGCAGAGGGTAAAATTTGTGTATTGGTTTTTGAGGAAAAGAAATGCGCCATATCCGCCTTCCACAGCTTCGAAACCCTTAGACCGGGAGCTTGGAAACCAAAGGGTAAAATTTGTGAATAGGTTTTTGAGGAAGGGAAATGCACCGTATCTGTCCACCAAAGCTTCGAAAGCAGTAGACCGGAAGCTTGGAAAGCAAAGGGTAAAATATGTGAATCGGTTTTTGAGGAAAGGAAATTCACTGTATCTGTTTTCCACAGCCCCGAGACCAATTCGCGGGGGCTCGGAAAGCAAGGGTAAAATTTGTGATTGGTTTCTGAGGAAAGAAAATGCGAAGTATGTTTACCACAGCTCCGAAACCAATACGCGGGGGCTCGGAAAGCTGAGGGTAAACTTTGAAATTGATTTTGAGGAAAGAAAATGCGCCGTATCTCCGTTCCACAGCTTCGAAACCAGTAGACCGGAAGCTTGGAAAGCAAAGGGTAAAATTTGTGAATAGGTCTTTGAGGAAAGGAAACGCGCCGTATCTGTTTTCCACAGCACAGAACCCAATACGCGGGGGCACGGAAAGCAGAGGGTAAAACTTGTGATCGGTTTTTGTGGAAAGAAAATGCGCCGCATCTGTCTTCCAAAGCTTCGAAACCAGTAGACCGGGAGCTTGGAAATCAAAGGGTAAAATTTGTGAATCGGTTTTTGACGAATGAAAATGCACCGCATGTTTTCCACAGCATCGAAACCAATTAGTGGAGCTCGGAAAGCAGAGGATAAAATTTGTGATTGGTTTTTGAATAAAGGAAATGCGCCGTATCTGTCCTCCAAAGCTTCGAAACCAGTAGACCGGGAGCTTGGAAAGCAGAGGGTATAATTTGTGATTGGTTTTTTGATTAAAGGAAATGCACCGTATCTGTTTTCCACAGCCCCAAAACCAATACGCTATGGCTCGGAAAGCTGAGGGTAAACTTTGAAATTGATTTTGAGGAAAGAAAATGCGCCGTATCTCCGTTCCACAGCTTCGAAACCAGTAGACCGGAAGCTTGAAAAGCAAAGGGTAAAATTTGTGAATAGGTCTTTGAGGAAAGGAAACGCGCCGTATCTGTTTTCCACAGCACAGAACCCAATACGCGGGGGCACGGAAAGCAGAGGGTAAAACTTGTGATCTGTTTTTGTGGAAAGAAAATGCGCCGCATCTGTCTTCCAAAGCTTCGAAACCAGTAGACCGGGAGGTTGGAAATCAAAGGGTAAAATTTGTGAATCGGTTTTTGAGGAAAGGAAATTCACTGTATCTGTTTTCCACAGCCCTGAGACCAATACGCGGGGGCTCGGAAAGCAGCGGGTAAAGTTTGTGATTGTTTTTTGAGGAAAGGAAATGCGCCGTATCTGCCTTCACAGCTTCGAAACCAGTAGACCGGGGACTTGGAAAGCAGAGGTTAAAATTTGTGCATTGGTTTTTGAGGAAAAGAAATGCGCCGTATCTGCCTTCCACAGCTTCGAAACCAGTAGACCGGGGGCTTGGAAAAGAGACGGTAAAATTTGTGCATTGGCTTTTGAGGAAAGGAAATGCGCCGTATCTGCCCTCCACAGCTTCGAAACGAGTAAACCGGGAGCTTGGAAAGCAAAGGGTAAAATTTGTGAATAGGATTTTGAGGAAAGGAAACCCACTGTATCTGTTTTCCACAGCTCCGAAACCAATACACGGGGGTTCGGAAAGCAGAGGATATAAATGGTGAATAGGTTTTTGAGGAAAGGAAATGCGCCGTATGTCTTTTCCACAGCCCAGAAACCAATACGCGGATGTACGGAAAGCAGAGGGTAAAATTTGTGATTGGTTTTTGAGGAAAGGAAATGCGCCGTATCTGCCTTCACAGCTTCGAAACCAGTAGACCGGGGACTTGGAAAGCAGAGGGTAAAATTAGTGCACTGGTTTTTGAGGAAAGAAAATGCGCCGTATCAGTCCTACAAAGCTTCGAAACTAGGAGACCGGGATCTTGGAAAGCAAAGGGTAAAATCTGTGAATAAGATTTTGAGGAAAGGAAATACACTGTATCTGTTTTCCACAGCCCCGAAACCAATACGCGTAGGCTCGTAAAGCAGAGGGTAATATTTTTGACTGGTTTTTGAGGAAGGGAAATGCGCCGTATCTGTTTTCCACAGCTCCGAAACCAATACGAGGGGGCTCGGAAAGCAGAGGGTATAATTTGTAAATAGGTTTTTGAGGAAAGGAAATGCGCCGTATCTGTTTTCACAGCCCAGAAACCAATGCGCAGGGGCAGAGAAAGCAGACGGTAAAATTTCTGATTGGTTTTCGAGGATAGGAAATGCGCCGTATCTGTCCTCCAAAGCTTCGAAACCAGTAGACCGGGAGGTTGGAAATCAAAGTGTAAAATTTGTGAATAGGTTTTTGAGGAAAGGAAATGCGCCGTATCTCCCTTCCACAGCTTTGAAACCAGCAGACCGGGGACTTGGAAAGCTGAGGGTAAAATTTGTGCATTGGTTTTTGAGGAAAATAAATGCGCCATATCTGTCTTCCACAGCTTCGAAACCAGTAGACAGGGGGCTCGGAAAGCAAGAGGTAAAATTGGAAATTGGTTTTTGAGAAAAGAAAACGCGCCGTATCTGTCCTCCACGGCTTCGAAACCAGCAGAGGGTAAAATTAGTGCATTGGTTTTTGAGGAAAGAAAATGCGCCGTATCAGTCCTACAAAGCTTCGAAACCAGGAGACCGGGATCTTGGAAAGCAAAGGGTAAAATCTGTGAATAAGATTTTGAGGAAAAGAAATACACTGTATCTGTTTTCCACAGACCCGAAACAAATAGGCGGGGGCTCGTAAAGCAGAGGGTAAAATGTGTGATTGCTTTTTGAGGAAGGGAAATCCGCCATATCTGTTTTCCACAGCTCCGAAACCAATACACGGGGGCTCGGAAAGCAGAGGGTATAATTTGTGAATAGGTTTTGGAGGAAAGGAAATGCGCCGTGTGTGTTTTCCACAGCTCCGAAATTAGTAGACCTAGGGCTTGGAAAGCAAAGGGTAAAATTTGTGAATAGGATTTTGAGGAAAGTAAATGCACTGTGTTTTCCACAGCCCCGAAACCAATACGCGGACGCTCGTAAAGCAGAGGGTAAAATTTATGACTGGTTTTTGAGGAAGGGAAATGCGCCGTATCTGTTTTCCACAGCTCCGAAACCAATACGCGGGGGCTGGGAAAGCAGAGGGTATAATTTGTAAATAGGTTTTTGAGGAAAGGAAATGCGCCGTATCTGTTTTCCACAGCCCAGAAACCAATACGCAGGGGCACAGAAAGCAGAGGGTAAAATTTCTGATTGGTTTTCGAGGATAGGAAATGCGCCGTATCTGTCCTCCAAAGCGTCGAAACCAGTACACCGGGAGCTTGGAAAGCAAAGGGTAAAATTTCTGAATAGGTTTTTGAGGAAAGAAAATGCACCGTATCTGTTTTCGACAGCCCCGAAACAATACGCGGGGGCTCGGAAAGCAGAGGGTAAACTTTGTGATTGGTTTCTGAGGAAAGGAAATGCGCCGTATCTGTCCTCCGAAGCTTCGAAACCAGTAGACCGGGAGCTTGGAAATCAAAGGGTAAACTTAGTCAATAGGTTTTTGAGGAAAGGAAATACACTGTATCTGTTTTCCACAGTCCCGAAACAAATAGGCGGGGGCTCGTAAAGCAGAGGGTAAAATGTGTGATTGCTTTTTGAGGAAGGGAAATGCGCCATATCTGTTTTCCACAGCTCCGAAACCAATACACGGGGGCTCGGAAAGCAGAGGGTATAATTTGCGACTGGTTTTTGAGGAAGGGAAATGCGCCGTATCTGTTTTCCACAGCTCCGAAACCAATACGCGGGGGCTCGGAAAGCAGAGGGTATAATTTGTAAATAGGTTTTTGAGGAAAGGAAATGCGCCGTATCTGTTTTCACAGCCCAGAAACCAATACGCAGGGGCACAGAAAGCAGAGGGTAAAATTTCTGATTGGTTTTCGAGGATAGGAAATGCGCCGTATCTGTCCTCCAGAGCGTCGAAACCAGTAGACCGGGAGCTTGGAAATAAAAGTGTAAAATTTGTGAATATGTTTTTGAGGAAGGGAAATGCGCCGTATCTCCCTTCCACAGCTTTGAAACCAGTAGACCGGGGACTTGGAAAGCTGAGGGTAAAATTTGTGCATTGGTTTTTGAGGAAAATAAATGCGCCGTATCTGCCTTCCACAGCTTCGAAACCAGTAGACAGGGGGCTCGGAAAGCAAAACGTAAAATTGGAAATTGGTTTTTGAGGAAAGAAAACGCGCCGTATCTGTCCTCCAAAGTTTTGAAATTAGTAGACTGGGAGCTTGGAAACCAAAGGGTAAAATTTCTGAATAGGTTTTTGAGGAAAGAAAATGCACCGTATCTGTTTTCGACAGCCCCGAAACAATACGCGGGGGCTCGGAAAGCAGAGGGTAAAATTTGTGATTGGTTTTGAGGAAAGGAAATGCGCCGTATCTGTCCTCGGAAGCTTCGAAACCAGTAGACTGGGAGCTTGGAAACCAAAGGGTAAAATTTCTGAATAGGTTTTTGAGGAAAGAAAATGCACCGTATCTGTTTTCGACAGCCCCGAAACAATACGCGGGGGCTCGGAAAGCACAGGTAAAATTTCTGATTGGTTTTTGAGCAAAGAAAATGCGCCGTATGTTTACCACAGCTCCGAAACCAATACGCGGGGGCTCGGAAAGCTGAGGGTAAAATTTTTTCAATGGCTTTTGAGAAAAAGAAACGCGCCGTATCGGCCTTCCACAGCTTCGAAACCAGTACACCAGTGGCTTGGAAAGCGAAGGGTAAAATTTGTGAATAGGTTTTTGAGGAAGGGAAATGCGCCGTATCTGTTTTCCACAGCTCCGAAACCAATACTCGGGGGCTCGGAAAGCAGAGGGTAAACTTTGTTCATTGGTTTATGAGGAAATGAAATGCGCCGTGTCTGCCTTCCGCAGCTTCGAAATCAGTAGACCGGGGGCTTGGAAAGCAGAGGGTAAAATTTGTGCTTTGGTGTTTGAGGAAAGGAAATGCGCCGTATCTGCCTTCCACAGCTTCGAAACCAGTAAACGGGGGCTTGGAAAGCAGAGGGTAAAATTTGTGTATTGGTTTTTGAGGAAAAGAAATGCGCCATATCCGCCTTCCACAGCTTCGAAACCCTTAGACCGGGAGCTTGGAAACCAAAGGGTAAAATTTGTGAATAGGTTTTTGAGGAAGGGAAATGCACCGTATCTGTCCACCAAAGCTTCGAAAGCAGTAGACCGGAAGCTTGGAAAGCAAAGGGTAAAATATGTGAATCGGTTTTTGAGGAAAGGAAATTCACTGTATCTGTTTTCCACAGCCCCGAGACCAATTCGCGGGGGCTCGGAAAGCAAGGGTAAAATTTGTGAATGGTTTCTGAGGAAAGAAAATGCGAAGTATGTTTACCACAGCTCCGAAACCAATACGCGGGGGCTCGGAAAGCTGAGGGTAAAATTTTTTCATTGGTTTTTGAGGAAAAGAAACGCGCCGTATCTGCCTTCCGCAGCTTTGAAATCAGTAGACCGGGGGCTTGGAAAGCACAGGGTAAAATTTGTGAATAGGTCTTTGAGGAAAGGAAATGCGCCGTTTTCTGTTTTCCACAGCACAGAACCCAATACGCGGGGGCACGGAAAGCAGAGGGTAAAACTTGTGATTGGTTTTTGAGGAAAGAAAATGCGCCGCATCTGTCTTCCAAAGCTTCGAAACCAGTAGACCGGGAGCTTGGAAATCAAAGGGTAAAATTTGTGAATCGGTTTTTGACGAATGAGAATGCACCGTATGTTTTTCCACAGCCCCAAAACCAATACGCTATGGGTCGAAAAGCAGAGGGTAAAATTTTTTCATTGGTTTTTGAGGAAAAGAAACGCGCCGTATCTGCCTTCCGCAGCTTTGAAATCAGTAGACCGGGGGCTTGGAAAGCACAGGGTAAAATTTGTGAATAGGTCTTTGAGGAAAGGAAATGCGCCGTATCTGTTTTCCACAGCACAGAACCCAATACGCGGGGGCACGGAAAGCAGAGGGTAAAACTTGTGATTGGTTTTTGAGGAAAGAAAATGCGCCGCATCTGTCTTCCAAAGCTTCGAAACCAGTAGACCGGGAGCTTGGAAATCAAAGGGTAAAATTTGTGAATCGGTTTTTGACGAATGAAAATGCACCGTATGTTTTCCACAGCATCGAAACCAATTAGTGGGGCTCGGAAAGCAGAGGATAAAATTTGTGATTGGTTTTTGAATAAAGGAAATGCGCCGTATCTGTCCTCCAAAGCTTCGAAACCAGTAGACCGGGAGCTTGGAAAGCAGAGGGTATAATTTGTGATTGGTTTTTTGAGGAAAGGAAATGCACCGTATCTGTTTTCCACAGCCCCAAAACCAATACGCTATGGCTCGGAAAGCTGAGGGTAAACTTTGAAATTGATTTTGAGGAAAGAAAATGCGCCGTATCTCCGTTCCACAGCTTCGAAACCAGTAGACCGGAAGCTTGGAAAGCAAAGGGTAAAATTTGTGAATAGGTCTTTGAGGAAAGGAAACGCGCCGTATCTGTTTTCCACAGCACAGAACCCAATACGCGGGGGCACGGAAAGCAGAGGGTAAAACTTGTGATCGGTTTTTGTGGAAAGAAAATGCGCCGCATCTGTCTTCCAAAGCTTCGAGACCAGTAGACCGGGAGCTTGGAAATCAAAGGGTAAAATTTGTGAATCGGTTTTTGACGAATGAGAATGCACCGTATGTTTTTCCACAGCATCGAAACCAATTAGTGGGGCTCGGAAAGCAGAGGATAAAATTTGTGATTGGTTTTTGAATAAAGGAAATGCGCCATATCTGTCCTCCAAAGCTTCGAAACCAGTAGACCGGGAGCTTGGAAAGCAGAGGGTATAATTTGTGATTGGTTTTTGAGGAAAGGAAATGCACCGTATCTGTTTTCCACAGCCCCAAAACCAATACGCTATGGGTCGAAAAGCAGAGGGTAAAATTTTTTCATTGGTTTTTGAGGAAAAGAAACGCGCCGTATCTGCCTTCCGCAGCTTTGAAATCAGTAGACCGGGGGCTTGGAAAGCACAGGGTAAAATTTGTGAATAGGTCTTTGAGGAAAGGAAATGCGCCGTATCTGTTTTCCACAGCACACAACCCAATACGCGGGGGCACGGAAAGCAGAGGGTAAAACTTGTGATTGGTTTTTGAGGAAAGAAAATGCGCCGCATCTGTCTTCCAAAGCTTCGAAACCAGTAGACCGGGAGCTTGGAAATCAAAGGGTAAAATTTGTGAATCGGTTTTTGACGAATGAAAATGCACCGTATGTTTTCCACAGCATCGAAACCAATTAGTGGGGCTCGGAAAGCAGAGGATAAAATTTGTGATTGGTTCTTGAATAAAGGAAATGCGCCGTATCTGTCCTCCAAAGCTTCGAAACCAGTAGACCGGGAGCTTGGAAAGCAGAGGGTATAATTTGTGATTGGTTTTTTGATTAAAGGAAATGCACCGTATCTGTTTTCCACAGCCCCAAAACCAATACGTTATGGCTCGGAAAGCTGAGGGTAAACTTTGAAATTGATTTTGAGGAAAGAAAATGCGCCGTATCTCCGTTCCACAGCTTCGAAACCAGTAGACCGGAAGCTTGGAAAGCAAAGGGTAAAATTTGTGAATAGGTCTTTGAGGAAAGGAAACGCGCCGTATCTGTTTTCCACAGCACAGAACCCAATACGCGGGGGCACGGAAAGCAGAGGGTAAAACTTGTGATCTGTTTTTGTGGAAAGAAAATGCGCCGCATCTGTCTTCCAAAGCTTCGAAACCAGTAGACCGGGAGCTTGGAAATCAAAGGGTAAAATTTGTGAATCGGTTTTTGAGGAAAGGAAATTCACTGTATCTGTTTTCCACAGCCCTGAGACCAATACGCGGGGGCTCGGAAAGCAGAGGGTAAAATTTGTGTTTGGTTTTTGAGGAAATGAAATTCGCCGTATCTGCCTTCCACAGCTTCGAAACCAATACGCGGGGGCTCGGAAAGCAGCGGGTAAAGTTTGTGATTGTTTTTTGAGGAAAGGAAATGCGCCGTATCTGCCTTCACAGCTTCGAAACCAGTAGACCGGGGACTTGGAAAGCAGAGGTTAAAATTTGTGCATTGGTTTTTGAGGAAAAGAAATGCGCCGTATCTGCCTTCCACAGCTTCGAAACCAGTAGACCGGGGGCTTGGAAAAGAGACGGTAAAATTTGTGCATTGGCTTTTGAGGAAAGGAAATGCGCCGTATCTGCCCTCCACAGCTTCGAAACGAGTAAACCGGGAGCTTGGAAAGCAAAGGGTAAAATTTGTGAATAGGATTTTGAGGAAAGGAAACCCACTGTATCTGTTTTCCACAGCTCCGAAACCAATACACGGGGGTTCGGAAAGCAGAGGATATAAATGGTGAATAGGTTTTTGAGGAAAGGAAATGCGCCGTATGTCTTTTCCACAGCCCAGAAACCAA
Source organism: Amblyomma mixtum (assembly GCF_055824585.1). NCBI lineage: Eukaryota > Metazoa > Arthropoda > Arachnida > Ixodida > Ixodidae > Amblyomma > Amblyomma mixtum. The sequence goes on from NC_143017.1 coordinate 6,315,827, forward strand.
TACGCGGATGTACGGAAAGCAGAGGGTAAAATTTGTGATTGGTTTTTGAGGAAAGGAAATGCGCCGTATCTGCCTTCACAGCTTCGAAACCAGTAGACCGGGGACTTGGAAAGCAGAGGGTAAAATTAGTGCACTGGTTTTTGAGGAAAGAAAATGCGCCGTATCAGTCCTACAAAGCTTCGAAACTAGGAGACCGGGATCTTGGAAAGCAAAGGGTAAAATCTGTGAATAAGATTTTGAGGAAAGGAAATACACTGTATCTGTTTTCCACAGCCCCGAAACCAATACGCGTAGGCTCGTAAAGCAGAGGGTAATATTTTTGACTGGTTTTTGAGGAAGGGAAATGCGCCGTATCTGTTTTCCACAGCTCCGAAACCAATACGCGGGGGCTCGGAAAGCAGAGGGTATAATTTGTAAATAGGTTTTTGAGGAAAGGAAATGCGCAGTATCTGTTTTCACAGCCCAGAAACCAATGCGCAGGGGCAGAGAAAGCAGACGGTAAAATTTCTGATTGGTTTTCGAGGATAGGAAATGCGCCGTATCTGTCCTCCAAAGCTTCGAAACCAGTAGACCGGGAGGTTGGAAATCAAAGTGTAAAATTTGTGAATAGGTTTTTGAGGAAAGGAAATGCGCCGTATCTCCCTTCCACAGCTTTGAAACCAGCAGACCGGGGACTTGGAAAGCTGAGGGTAAAATTTGTGCATTGGTTTTTGAGGAAAATAAATGCGCCATATCTGTCTTCCACAGCTTCGAAACCAGTAGACAGGGGGCTCGGAAAGCAAGAGGTAAAATTGGAAATTGGTTTTTGAGAAAAGAAAACGCGCCGTATCTGTCCTCCACGGCTTCGAAACCAGCAGAGGGTAAAATTAGTGCATTGGTTTTTGAGGAAAGAAAATGCGCCGTATCAGTCCTACAAAGCTTCGAAACCAGGAGACCGGGATCTTGGAAAGCAAAGGGTAAAATCTGTGAATAAGATTTTGAGGAAAAGAAATACACTGTATCTGTTTTCCACAGACACGAAACAAATAGGCGGGGGCTCGTAAAGCAGAGGGTAAAATGTGTGATTGCTTTTTCAGGAAGGGAAATCCGCCATATCTGTTTTCCACAGCTCCGAAACCAATACACGGGGGCTCGGAAAGCAGAGGGTATAATTTGTGAATAGGTTTTTGAGGAAAGGAAATGCGCCGTGTGTGTTTTCCACAGCTCCGAAATTAGTAGACCTAGGGCTTGGAAAGCAAAGGGTAAAATTTGTGAATAGGATTTTGAGGAAAGTAAATGCACTGTGCTTTCCACAGCCCCGAAACCAATACGCGGACGCTCGTAAAGCAGAGGGTAAAATTTATGACTGGTTTTTGAGGACGGGAAATGCGCCGTATCTGTTTTCCACAGCTCCGGAACCAATACGCGGGGGCTGGGAAAGCAGAGGGTATAATTTGTAAATAGGTTTTTGAGGAAAGGAAATGCGCCGTATCTGTTTTCCACAGCCCAGAAACCAATACGCAGGGGCACAGAAAGCAGAGGGTAAAATTTCTGATTGGTTTTCGAGGATAGGAAATGCGCCGTATCTGTCCTCCAAAGCGTCGAAACCAGTAGACCGGGAGCTTGGAAAGCAAAGGGTAAAATTTCTGAATAGGTTTTTGAGGAAAGAAAATGCACCGTATCTGTTTTCGACAGCCCCGAAACGATACGCGGGGGCTCGGAAAGCAGAGGGTAAACTTTGTGATTGGTTTTTGATGAAAGGAAATGCGCCGTATCTGTTTTCCACAGTCCCGAAACAAATAGGCGGGGGCTCGTAAAGCAGAGGGTAAAATGTGTGATTGCTTTTTGAGGAAGGGAAATGCGCCATATCTGTTTTCCACAGCTCCGAAACCAATACACGGGGGCTCGGAAAGCAGAGGGTGTAATTTGTGACTGGTTTTTGAGGAAGGGAAATGCGCCGTATCTGTTTTCCACAGCTCCGAAACCAATACGCGGGGGCTCGGAAAGCAGAGGGTATAATTTGTAAATAGGTTTTTGAGGAAAGGAAATGCGCCGTATCTGTTTTAACAGCCCAGAAACCAATACGCAGGGGCACAGAAAGCAGAGGGTAAAATTTCTGATTGGTTTTCGAGGATAGGAAATGCGCCGTATCTGTCCTACAGAGCGTCGAAACCAGTAGACCGGGAGCTTGGAAATCAAAGTGTAAAATTTGTGAATATGTTTTTGAGGAAGGGAAATGCGCCGTATCTCCCTTCCACAGCTTTGAAACCAGTAGACCGGGGACTTGGAAAGCTGAGGGTAAAATTTGTGCATTGGTTTTTGAGGAAAATAAATGCGCCGTATCTGCCTTCCACAGCTTCGAAACCAGTAGACAGGGGGCTCGGAAAGCAAAACGTAAAATTGGAAATTGGTTTTTGAGGAAAGAAAACGCGCCGTATCTGTCCTCCAAAGTTTTGAAATTAGTAGACTGGGAGCTTGGAAACCAAAGGGTAAAATTTCTGAATAGGTTTTTGAGGAAAGAAAATGCACCGTATCTGTTTTCGACAGCCCCGAAACAATACGCGGGGGCTCGGAAAGCAGAGGGTAAAATTTGTGATTGGTTTTTGAGGAAAGGAAATGCGCCGTATCTGTCCTCTGAAGCTTCGAAACCAGTAGACTGGGAGCTTGGAAACCAAAGGGTAAAATTTCTGAATAGGTTTTTGAGGAAAGAAAATGCACCGTATCTGTTTTCGACAGCCCCGAAACAATACGCGGGGGCTCGGAAAGCACAGGTAAAAGTTCTGATTGGTTTTTGAGCAAAGAAAATGCGCCGTATGTTTACCACAGCTCCGAAACCAATACGCGGGGGCTCGGAAAGCTGAGGGTAAAATTTTTTCAATGGCTTTTGAGAAAAAGAAACGCGCCGTATCGGCCTTCCACAGCTTCGAAACCAGTACACCAGGGGCTTGGAAAGCGAAGGGTAAAATTTGTGAATAGGTTTTTGAGGAAGGGAAATTCGCCGTATCTGTTTTCCACAGCTCCGAAACCAATACTCGGGGGCTCGGAAAGCAGAGGGTAAACTTTGTTCATTGGTTTATGAGGAAATGAAATGCGCCGTGTCTGCCTTCCGCAGCTTCGAAATCAGTAGACCGGGGGCTTGGAAAGCAGAGGGTAAAATTTGTGCTTTGGTGTTTGAGGAAAGGAAATGCGCCGTATCTGCCTTCCACAGCTTCGAAACCAGTAAACGGGGGCTTGGAAAGCAGAGGGTAAAATTTGTGTATTGGTTTTTGAGGAAAAGAAATGCGCCATATCCGCCTTCCACAGCTTCGAAACCCTTAGACCGGGAGCTTGGAAACCAAAGGGTAAAATTTGTGAATAGGTTTTTGAGGAAGGGAAATGCACCGTATCTGTCCACCAAAGCTTCGAAAGCAGTAGACCGGAAGCTTGGAAAGCAAAGGGTAAGATATGTGAATCGGTTTTTGAGGAAAGGAAATTCACTGTATCTGTTTTCCACAGCCCCGAGACCAATTCGCGGGGGCTCGGAAAGCAAGGGTAAAATTTGTGATTGGTTTCTGAGGAAAGAAAATGCTAAGTATGTTTACCACAGCTCCGAAACCAATACGCGGGGGCTCGGAAAGCTGAGGGTAAAATTTTTTCATTGGTTTTTGAGGAAAAGAAACGCGCCGTATCTGCCTTCCGCAGCTTTGAAATCAGTAGACCGGGGGCTTGGAAAGCACAGGGTAAAATTTGTGAATAGGTCTTTGAGGAAAGGAAATGCGCCGTATCTGTTTTCCACAGCACAGAACCCAATACGCGGGGGCACGGAAAGCAGAGGGTAAAACTTGTGATTGGTTTTTGAGGAAAGAAAATGCGCCGCATCTGTCTTCCAAAGCGTCGAAACCAGTAGACCGGGAGCTTGGAAATCAAAGGGTAAAATTTGTGAATCGGTTTTTGACGAATGAGAATGCACCGTATGTTTTTCCACAGCATCGAAACCAATTAGTGGGGCTCGGAAAGCAGAGGATAAAATTTGTGATTGGTTTTTGAATAAAGGAAATGCGCCGTATCTGTCCTCCAAAGCTTCGAAACCAGTAGACCGGGAGCTTGGAAAGCAGAGGGTATAATTTGTGATTGGTTTTTGAGGAAAGGAAATGCACCGTATCTGTTTTCGACAGCCCCGAAACAATACGCGGGGGCTCGGAAAGCAGAGGGTAAAATTTGTGATTGGTTTTTGAGGAAAGGAAATGCGCCGTATCTGTCCTCCGAAGCTTCGAAACCAGTAGACCAGGGGCTTGGAAAGCAAAGGGTAAAATTTGTGAATAGGTTTTTGAGGAAGGGAAATGCGCCGTATCTGTTTTGCACAGCTCCGAAACCTAGTACTCGGGGGCTCGGAAAGCAGAGGGTAAACTTTGTTCATTGGTTTATGAGGAAATGAAGTGCGCCGTATCTGCCTTCCGCAGCTTTGAAATCAGTAGACCGGGGGCTTGGAAAGCAGAGGGTAAAATTTGTGCTTTGGGGTTTGAGGAAAGGAAATGCACCGTATCTCCCTTCCCCAGCTTCGATACAAGTAGACCGGGGGCTTGGAATGCAGAGGGTAAAATTTGTGCATTGGTTATTGAGGAAAAGAATTGCGCCGTATCTGCCTTCCACAGCTTCGAAATTAGTAGACCGGGGGCTTGGAAAACACGGTAAAATTTGTTCATTGGTTTTTGAGGAAAGGAAATGCGCCGTATCTGCCTTCCACGGCTTCGAAACCAGCAGAGGGTAAAATTAGTGCACTGGTTTTTGAGGAAAGAAAATGCGCTGTATCAGTCCTACAAAGCTTCGAAACCAAGAGACCGGGATCTTGGAAAGCAAAGGGTAAAATCTGTGAATAAGATTTTGAGGAAAGGAAATACACTGTATCTGTTTTTCACAGTCCCGAAACAAATAGGCGGGAGCTCATAAAGCAGAGGGTAAAATGTGTGATTGCTTTTTGAGGAAGGGAAATGCGCCATATCTGCTTTCCACAGCTCGTAAACCAATACACGGGGGCTCGGAAAGCAGAGGGTAGAATTTTTAAATAGGTTTTTGAGGAAAGGAAATGCACTGTATCTGTTTTCCACAGCCCCGAAACCAATACGCGTAGGCTCGTAAAGCAGAGGGTAATATTTGTGACTGGTTTTTGAGGAAGGGAAATGCGCCGTATCTGTTTTCCACAGCCCAGAAACCAATACGCAGGGGCAGAGAAAGCAGACGGTAAAATTTCTGATTGGTTTTCGAGGATAGGAAATGCGCCGTATCTGTCCTCCAAAGCTTCGAAACCAGTAGACCGGGAGCTTGGAAATCAAAGTGTAAAATTTGTGAATAGGTTTTTGAGGAAGGGAAATGCGCCGTATCTCCCTTCCACAGCTTTGAAACCAGTAGACCGGGGACTTGGAAAGCTGAGGGTAAAATTTGTGCATTGGTTTTTGAGGAAAATAAATGCGCCATATCTGTCTTCCACAGCTTCGAAACCAGTAGACAGGGGGCTCGGAAAGCAAAAGGTAAAATTGGAAATTGGTTTTTGAGAAAAGAAAACGCGCCGTATCTGTCCTCCAAAGCTTCGAAACCAGTAGACTGGGAGCTTGGAAAGCAAAGGGTAAAATTTCTGAATAGGTTTTTGAGGTAAGAAAATGCACCGTATCTGTTTTCGACAGCCCCGAAACAATACGCGGGGGCACGGAAAGCAAGGGTAAAATTTGTGATTAGTTTTTGAGGAAAGAAAATGCGCCGTATGTTTACCACAGCTCCGAAACCAATACGCGGGGGCTCGGAAAGCTGAGGGTAAAATTTTTTCATTGGTTTTTGAGGAAAAGAAACGCGCCGTATCTGCCTTCCTCAGCTTCGAAACCAGTAGACCAGGGGCATGGAAAGCAAAGGGTAAAATTTGTGAATAGGTTTTTGAGAAAGGGAAATGCGCCGTATCTGTTTTGCACAGCTCCGAAACCAATACTCGGGGGCTCGGAAAGCAGAGGGTAAACTTTGTTCATTGGTTTATGAGGAAATGAAATGCGCCGTATCTGCCTTCCGCAGCTTTGAAATCAGTAGACCGGGGGCTTGGAAAGCAGAGTGTAAAATTTGTGCTCTGGGGTTTGAGGAAAGTAATCCGCCGTATCTCCCTTCCACAGCTTCGATACAAGTAGACCGGGGGCTTGGAATGCAGAAGGTAAAATTTGTGCATTGGTTATTGAGGAAAAGAATTGCGCCGTATCTGCCTTCCACAGCTTCGAAACCAGTAGACCGGGAGCTTGGAAAGCAAAGGGTAAAATTTGTGAATAGGTTTTGGAGGAAGGGAAATGCACCATATCTGTCTTCCAATGCTCTGAAACAAATAACCGGGGGTTTGGAAAGCAGGGGGTAAAAGTAGTAAATAGGTTTTCAAGGAAAGGAAATGCGCCATATCTGTATTCCCTAGCTTGGAAACCAGTAGAGCGGGGGCAGGGAAAGCAGAGGCAAAAATTTTTATATTGGTATTTGAGGAATGAAAATGACCATATCTCTCTTCTACTGCTTCGAAACCAGTAGACCGCGCGCTTGAAAAGCAAAGAGTAAATTTTGTTCATTGGTTTATGAGGAAATGAAATATGCCGTATCTGCCTTCCACAGCTTCGAAATCAGTAGACCGGGGGCTTGGAAAGCAGACGGTAAAATTTGTGCATTGGTTTTTGAGGAAAGAAAATGCACTGTATCTGTTTTCCACAGCCCGAAACCAATACGCGGGGCTCGGAAAGCAGAGGGTAAATTTTGTTCAATAGTTTATGAGGAAATGAAATGCGCCGTATCTGCCTTCCAGAGCTTCGAAATCACTAGACCGGGGGCTTGGAAAAGAGACGGTAAAATTTGTGGATTGGTTTTTGAGGAAAGGAAATGCGCCGTGTCGGCCTTCCACAGCTTCGAAACCAGTAGACCGCTAGTTGGAAAGCAAAGGGTAAAATATTTGAATCGGTTTTTGAGGAAAGGAAATTCACTGTATCTGTTTTCCACAGCGCCGAGACCAATACGCCGGGGCTCGGAAAGCAGAGGGTAAAATTTGTGTGTGGGTTTTGAGGCAATGAAATTCGCCGTATCTGCCTTCCACAGCTTCGAAACCAATACGCGGGGGCTCGGAAGGCAGAGGGTAAAATTTGTGATTGTTTTTTGAGGAAAGGAAATGCGCCGTATCTGTTTTCCACAGCTCCGAAATTAGTTGACCGGGGGCTTGGAAAGCAAAGGGTAAAATTTGTGAATAGGATTTTGAGGAAAGGAAATCCACTGTATCTGTTTTGCACAGCCCCGAAACCAATACGCTGAGGTACGGAAAGCAGAGTGTAAAATTTGTGATTGGTTTTTGAGGAAAGGAAATGCGCCGTATCTGTCCCCCGAAGCTTCGAAACCAGTAGACCGGGAGCTTGGAAATAAAGGGTAACATTTTTGAATAGGTTTTTGAGGAAAGGAAATGCGCCGTATCTGCCTCCACAGCTTCGAAACCAGTAGAGCGGGGACTTGGAAAGCAGAGGGTAAAATTTGTGCATTGGTTTTTGAGGAAAAGAAATGCGCCGTATCTGCCTTCCACAGCGCCGAAACCAATACGCGGAGGTCCGGAGTGCAGAGGGAAAAATTTTTCATTGGTTTATGAGGAAATGAAATGCGCCGTATCTGCCTGCCACAGCTTCGAAATCAGTAGACCGGGGGCTTGGAAAAGAGACGGTAAAATTTGTGAATAGGTTTTTGAGGAAAGGAAATGCACCGTATCTGTTTTCCGCAGCCCCGAAACCAATAAGCAGGGGCTCGAAAATCAGAGGGTAAAATTAGTGCCTTGGTTTTTGAGGAACGAAAATGCGCCGTATTAGTCCTACAAAGCTTCGAAACCAGGAGACCGGGATCTTGGAAAGCAAAGGGTAAATCTGTGAATAAGATTTTGAGGAAAGGAAATACACCGTATCTGTTTTCCGCAGTCCCGAAACAAATACACGGGGGCTCGGAAAGCAGAGGGTACAATTTGCGAATAGGTTTACCTTTTGCTTTACCTTTTTGCTTTACCTTTTGCTTTGCGCCGTGTCTGCCCTCCACAGCTTCGAAACGAGTGAACCGATAGCTTGGAATGCAAAGGGTGAAATTTGTGAATAGGTTTTTGAGGAAAGGAAATGCACCGTATCTGTTTTCCGCAGCCCCGAAACCAATAAGCATGGGCTCGAAAATCAGAGGGTAAAATTTGTTCATTGGTTTATGAGGAAGTGAAATGCGCCGTATCTGCCTTCCACAGCTTCGAAATTAGTAGACACGTGGCTTGGAAAAGAGACGGTAAAATTTGTAAATTGTTTTTTGAGGAAAGAAAATGCGCCGTATCAGTCCTACAAAGCTTCGAAACCAGGAGACCGGGATCTTGGAAAACAAAGGGTAAAATCTGTGAATAAGATTTTCAGGAAAGGAAATACACTGTATCTGTTTTCCACAGCCCCGAAACAAATAGACGGAGGCTCGTAAAGCAGAGGGTAAAATGTGTGATTGCTTTTTGAGGAAGTGAAATGCGCCGTATCTGTTTTCCACAGCTCCGAAACCAATACGCGGGGGCTCGGAAAGCAGAGGACATAATTTGTGAATAGTTTTTTGAGGAAAGGAAATGCGCCGTGTCTGTTTTCCACAGCTCCGAAATTAGTAGACCTTGGGATTGGAAAGCAAAGGGTAAAATTTGTGAATAGGATTTTCAGGAAAGGAAATGCACTGTGTCTGTTTTCCACAGCCCCGAAACCAATACGCGGGGGCTCGTAAAGCAGAGGGCAAAATTTGTGAATAGGTTTTTGAGGAAAGGAAATGCACCGTATCTGTTTTCCGCAGCCCCGAAACCAATAAGCAGGGGCTCGAAAATCAGAGGGTAAAATTAGTTCATTGGTTTATGAGGAAGTGAAATGCGCCGTATCAGCCTTCCACAGCTTCGAAATTAGTAGACCGGTGGCTTGGAAAACAGAGGGTAAAATTTGTTCATTGGTTTTTGAGGAAAGGAAATGCGCCGTATCTGCCTTCCACGGCTTCGAAACCAGCAGAGGGTAAAATTAGTGCATTGGTTTTTGAGGAAAGAAAATGGGCCGTATCAGTCCTACAAAGCTTCGAAACCAGGAGACCGGGATCTTGGAAAGCAAAGGGTAAAATCTGTGAATAAGATTTTGAGGAAAGGAAATACACTGTATCTGTTTTCCACAGACCCGAAACAAATAGGCGGACGCTCGTAAAGCAGACGGTAAAATTTTTGACTGGTTTTTGAGGAAGGGAAATGCGCCGTATCTGTTTTCCACAGCTCCGAAACCAATACGCGGGGGCTCGGAAAGCAAAGGGTATAATTTGTAAATAGGTTTTTGAGGAAAGGAAATGCGCCGTATCTGTTTTCCAGAGCCCAGAAACCAATACGCAGTGGCACAGAAAGCAGAGGGTAAAATTTCTGATTGGTTTTCGAGGATAGGAAATGCGCCGTATCTGTCCCCCAAAGCGTCGAAACCAGTAGACCGGGAGCTTGGAAAGCAAAGGGTAAAATTTCTGAATAGGTTTTTGAGGAAAGAAAATGCACCGTATCTGTTTTCGACAGCCCCGAAAGAATACGCGGGGGCTCGGAAAGCAGAGGGTAAAATTTCTGATTGGTTTTTTAGGAAGGAACATGCGCCGTTTCTGTCCTCCAAAGCTTCAAATCCAGTACACCGGGAGCTTGGAAAGCAAAGGGTAAAATATGTGAATAGGTTTTTGAGGAAAGGAAATGCACCATATCTGTTTTCCACAGCCCCGAAACCAATGCGCGGGGGCACGGAAAGCAAGGGTACAATTTGTGATTAGTTGTTGAGGAAAGAAAATGCGCCGTTTGTTTACAACAGCTCCGAAACCAATACGCGGGGGCTCGGAAAGCTGAGGGTAAAATTTTTTCAATGGCTTTTGAGAAAAAGAAACGCGCCGTATCGGCCTTCCACAGCTTCGAAAGCAGTACACCAGGGGCTTGGAAAGCGAAGGGTAAAATTTGTGAATAGGTTTTTGAGGAAGGGAAATGCGCCGTATCTGTTTTCCACAGCTCCGAAACCAATACTCGGGGGCTCGGAAAGCAGAGGGTAAACTTTGTTCATTGGTTTATGAGGAAATGAAATGCGCCGTATCTGCCTTCCGCAGCTTCGAAATCAGTAGACCGGGGGCTTGGAAAGCAGAGGGTAAAATTTGTGCTTTGGTGTTTGAGGAAAGGAAATGCGCCGTATCTGCCTTCCACAGCTTCGAAACCAGTAAACGGGGGCTCGGAAAGCAGAGGATAAAGTTTGTGATTGGTTTTTGAATAAAGGAAATGCGCCGTATCTGTCCTCCAAAGCTTCGAAACCAGTAGACCGGGAGCTTGGAAAGCAGAGGGTATAATTTGTGATTGGTTTTTTGAGGAAAGGAAATGCACCGTATCTGTTTTCCACAGCCCCAAAACCAATACGCTATGGCTCGGAAAGCAAAGGGTAAACTTTGAAATTGATTTTGAGGAAAGAAAATCCGCCGTATCTCCGTTCCACAGCTTCGAAACCAGTAGACCGGAAGCTTGGAAAGCAAAGGGTAAAATTTCTGAATAGGTCTTTGAGGAAAGGAAACGCGCCGTATCTGTTTTCCACAGGTGAGAACCCAATACGCGGGGGCACGGAAAGCAGAGGGTAAAACTTGTGATTGGTTTTTGAGGAAAGAAAATGCGCCGCATCTGTCTTCCAAAGCTTCGAAACCAGTAAACCGTGAGCTTGGAAAGCAGAGGGTATAATTTGTGATTGGTTTTTGAGGAAAAGAAATGCGCCGTGTCTGCCTTCCACAGCTTCGAAATCAGTAGACCGGGAGCTTGGAAGGAAGAGGGTTAAATTTGTGAATAGGTTTTTTGAGGAAAAGAAATGCACCGTATCTGTTTTCCACAGCCCCAAAACCAATACGCTATGGCTCGGAAAGCAGAGGGTAAACTTTGAAATTGATTTTGAGGAAAGAAAATGCGCCGTATCTGTCCTCCAATGCTTCGAAACCAGTAGACCGGGAGCTTGGAAAGCAAAGGGTAAAATTTGTGAATAGGTTTTGGAGGAAGGGAAATGCACCGTATCTGTCTTCCAATGATCCGAAACAAATAACCGGGGGTATGGAAAGCAGGGGGTAAAAGTAGTAAATAGGTTTTCAAGGAAAGGAAATGCGCCATATCTGTATTCCCTAGCTTGGAAACCAGTAGAGGGGGGGGGGGCAGGGAATGCAGAGGCAAAAATTTTTGTATTGGTTTTTGAGGAATGAAAATGTCCATATCTCTCTTCTACTGCTTCGAAACCAGTAGACCGCGCGCTTGAAAAGCAAAGAGTAAATTTTGTTCATTGGTTTATGAGTAAATGAAATATGCCGTATCTGCCTTCCACAGCTTCGAAATCAGTAGACCGGGGGCTTGGAAAGCAAAAGGTAAAATTTAAATTGCTTTTTGAGGAAAGAAAATGCGCCGTATCAGTCCTACAAAGCTTCGAAACCAGTAGATCGGGAGCTTGGAAAGCAAAGGGTAAAATTTGTGAATAGGATTTTGAGGAAAGAAAATGCATTGTATCTGTTTTCCACAGCCCGAAACCAATACGCGGGGGCTCGGCAAGCAGAGGGTAAAATTTGTTCAATAGTTTATGAGGAAATGAAATGCGCCGTATCTGCCTTCCACAGCTTCGAAATCAGTAGACCGGGGGCTTGGAAAAGAGACGGTAAAATTTGTGGATTGGTTTTTGAGGAAAGGAAATGCGCCGTGTGGGCCTTCCACAGCTTCGAAACCAGTAGACCGGGAGCTTGGAAAGGAAAATGTGAAATATGTGAATCGGTTTTTGAGGAAAGGAAATTCACTGTATCTGTTTTCCACAGCCCCGAGACCAATACGCGGGGGCACGGAAAGCAAGGGTAAAATTTGTGATTAGTTTTTGAGCAAAGAAAATGCGCCGTATGTTTACCACAGCTCCGAAACCAATACGCGGGGGCTCGGAAAGCTGAGGGTAAAATTTTTTCAATGGCTTTTGAGGAAATGAAATGCGCCGTATCTGCCTTCCGCAGCTTCGAAATCAGTAGACCGGGGGCTTGGAAAGCAGAGGGTAAAATTTGTGCTTTGGTGTTTGAGGAAAGGAAATGCGCCGTATCTGCCTTCCACAGCTTCGAAACCAGTAAACGGGGGCTCGGAAAGCAGAGGGTAAACTTTGAAATTGATTTTGAGGAAAGAAAATGCGCCGTATCGCCGTTCCACAGCTTCGAAACCAGTAGACCGGAAGCTTGGAAAGCAAAGGGTAAAATTTGTGAATAGGTCTTTGAGGAAAGGAAACGCGCCGTATCTGTTTTCCACAGGTGAGAACCCAATACGCGGGGGCACGGAAAGCAGAGGGTAAAACTTGTGATTGGTTTTTGAGGAAAGAAAATGCGCCGCATCTGTCTTCCAAAGCTTCGAAACCAGTAGACCGGGAGCTTGGCAATCAAAGGGTAAAATTTGTGAATAGGTTTTGGAGGAAGGGAAATGCACCGTATCTGTCTTCCAATGATCCGAAACAAATAACCGGGGGTATGGAAAGCAGGGGGTAAAAGTAGTAAATAGGTTTTCAAGGAAAGGAAATGCGCCATATCTGTATTCCCTAGCTTGGAAACCAGTAGAGGGGGGGCAGGGAATGCAGAGGCGAAAATTTTTGTATTCGTTTTTGAGGAATGAAAATGTCCATATCTCTCTTCTACTGCTTCGAAACCAGTAGACCGCGCGCTTGAAAAGCAAAGAGTAAATTTTGTTCATTGGTTTATGAGTAAATGAAATATGCCGTATCTGCCTTCCACAGCTTCGATATCAGTAGACCGGGGGCTTGGAAAGGAGACGGTAAAATTTGTGCATTGGTTTTTAAGGAAAGGAAATGCGCCGTATTTGCCCTTCACAGCTTCGAAACCAGTAGACCGGGGGCTCGGAAAGCAAAAGGTAAAATTGAAATTGGTTTTTGAGGAAAGAAAATGCGCCGTATCAGTCCTAGAAAGCTTCGAAACCAGTAGATCGGGAGCTTGGAAAGCAAAGGGTAAAATTTGTGAATAGGATTTTGAGGAAAGAAAATGCACTGCATCTGTTTTCCACAGCCCGAAACCCATACGCGGGGGCTCGGCAAGCAGAGGGTAAAATTTGTTCAATAGTTTAGGAGGAAATGAAATGCGCCGTATCTGCCTTCCACAGCTTCGAAATCAGTAGACCGGGGGCTTGGAAAAGAGACGGTAAAATTTGTGGATTGGTTTTTGAGGAAAGGAAATGCGCCGTGTGGGCCTTCCACAGCTTCGAAACCAGTAGACCGGGAGCTTGGAAAGGAAAATGTGAAATATGTGAATCGGTTTTTGAGGAAAGGAAATTCACTGTATCTGTTTTCCACAGCCCCGAGACCAATACGCGGGGGCACGGAAAGCAAGGGTAAAATTTGTGATTAGTTTTTGAGGAAATGAAATTCGCCGTATCTGCCTTCCACAGCTTCGAAACCAATACGCGGGGGCTCGGAAAGCAGAGGGTAAAATTTGTGATTGTTTTTTGAGGAAAGGAAATGCACTGTATCTTTTTTCCACAGCCCGAAACCAATACGCGGGGGCTCGGAAAGCAGAGGTTAAAATTTGTTCAATAGTTTATGAGGAAATGAAATGCGCCGTATCTGCCTTCCACAGCTTCGAAATCAGTAGACCGGGGGCTTGGAAAAGAGACGGTAAAATTTGTAGGTTGGTTTTTGAGGAAAGGAAATGCGCCGTGTCTGCCTTCCACAGCTTCGAAACCTGTAGACCGGGAGCTTGGAAAGCAAAGGGTAAAATATGTGAGTCGGTTTTTGAGGAAAGGAAACCCACTGTATCTGTTTTCCACAGCTCCGAAACCAATACACGGGGGTTCGAAAAGCAGAGGATATAAATGGTGAATAGGTTTTTGAGGAAAGGAAATGCGCCGTATCTCTTTTCCACAGCCCAGAAATCAATACGCGGATGTACGGAAAGCAGAGGGTAAAATTTGTGATTGGTTTTTGAGGAAAGGAAATGCGCCGTATCTGCCTTCACAGCTTCGAAACCAGTAGACCGGGGACTTGGAAAGCAGAGGGTAAAATTAGTGCACTGGTTTTTGAGGAAAGAAAATGCGCCGTATGAGTCCTACAAAGCTTCGAAACTAGGAGACCGGGATCTTGGAAAGCAAAGGGTAAATTCTGTGAATAAGATTTGAAGAAAGGAAATACACTGTATCTGTTTTCCACAGCTCCGAAACCAATACGCGGGGGCTCGGAAATCAAAGTGTAAAATTTGTGAATAGGTTTTTGAGGAAGGAAAATGCGCCGTATCTCCCTTCCACAGCTTTGAAACCGGGGACTTGGAAAGCTGAGGGTAAAATTTGTGCATTGGTTTTTGAGGAAAATAAATGCGCCATGTCTGTCTTCCACAGCTTCGAAACCAGTAGACAGGGGGCTCGGAAAGCAAAAGGTAAAATTGGAAATTGGTTTTGAGAAAAGAAAACGCGCCGTATCTGTCCTCCAAAGCTTCGAAACCAGTAGACCGGGAGCTTGGAAAGCAAAGGGTAAAATTTCTGAATAGGTTTTTGAGGAAAGAAAATGCGCCGTATGTTTACCACAGCTCCGAAACCAATACGCGGGGGCTCGGAAATCGGAGGGTAAAATTTTTTCATTGGTTTTTGAGGAAAAGAAACGCGCCGTATCTGCCTTCCTCAGCTTCGAAACCAGTAGACCACGGGCTTGGAAAGCAAAGGGTAAAATTTGTGAATAGGTTTTTGAGGAAGGGAAATGCACCGTATCTGTTTTGCACAGCTCCGAAACCTAGTACTCGGGGGCTCGGAAAGCAGAGGGTAAACTTTGTTCATTGGTTTATGAGGAAATGAAATGCGCCGTATCTGCCTTCCGCAGCTTTGAAATCAGTAGACCGGGGGCTTGGAAAGCAGAGTGTAAAATTTGTGCTTTGGGGTTTGAGGAAAGGAAATGCGCCGTATCTCCCTTCCACAGCTTCGATACAAGTAGACCGGGGGCTTGGAATGCAGAGGGTAAAATTTGTGCATTGGTTATTGAAGAAAAGAATTGCGCCGTACCTGCCTTCCACAGCTTCGAAACCAGTAGACCGGAAGCTTGGAAAGCAAAGGGTAAAATTTGTGAATAGGTTTTGGAGGAAGGGAAATGCACCATATCTGTCTTCCAATGCTCCGAAACAAATAACCGGGGGTATGGAAAGCAGGGGGTAAAAGTAGTAAATAGGTTTTCAAGGAAAGGAAATGCGCCATATCTGTATTCCCTAGCTTGGAAACCAGTAGAGCGGGGGCAGGGAAAGCAGAGGCAAAAATTTTTATATTGGTTTTTGAGGAATGAAAATGACCATATCTCTCTTCTACTGCTTCGAAACCAGTAGACCGCGCGCTTGAAAAGCAAAGAGTAAATTTTGTTCATTGGTTTATGAGAATATGAAATATGCCGTATCTGCCTTCCACAGCTTCGAAATCAGTAGACCGGGGGCTTGGAAAGGAGATGGTAAAATTTGTGCATTGGTTTTTGAGGAAAGAAAATTCACTGTATCTGTTTTCCACAGCCCGAAACCAATACGCGGGGCTCGGAAAGCAGAGGGTAAATTTTGTTCAATAGTTTATGAGGAAATGAAATGCGCCGTATCTGCCTTCCAGAGCTTCGAAATCACTAGACCGGGGAATTGGAAAAGAGACGGTAAAATTTGTGGATTGGTTTTTGAGGAAAGGAAATGCGCCGTGTCAGCCTTCCACAGCTTCGAAACCAGTAGACCGGGAGTTGGAAAGCAAAGGGTAAAATATTTGAATCGGTTTTTGAGGAAAGGAAATTCACTGTATCTGTTTTCCACAGCCCCGAGACCAATACGCGGGGGCTCGGAAAGCAGAGGGTAAAATTTGTGTGTGGTTTTTGAGGCAATGAAATTCGCCGTATCTGCCTTCCACAGCTCCGAAATTAGTTGACCGGGGGCTTGGAAAGCAAAGGGTAAAATTTGTGAATAGGATTTTGAGGAAAGGAAATCCACTGTATCTGTTTTCCACAGCCCCGAAACCCATACGCGGGGCCCCGTAAAGCAGAGTGCAAAATTTGTGATTCGTTTTTGAGGAAGGGAAATGCGCCGTATCTGTTTTCCACAGCTCCGAAACCAATACGCTGAGGTACGGAAAGCACAGTGTAAAATTTGTGATTGGTTTTTGAGGAAAGGAAATGCGCCGTATCTGTCCTCCGAAGCTTCGAAACCAGTAGACCGGGAGCTTGGAAATCAAAGGGTAACATTTTTGAATAGGTTTTTGAGGAAGGGAAATGCGCCGTATCTGTTTTCCACAGCTCCGAAACCAATACGCGGGGGCTCGGAAAGCAGAGGGTATAATTTGTGATTGGTTTTTGAGGAAAGGAAACGCGCCGTATCTGTCCTCCGAAGCTTCGAAACCAGTAGCCCGGGAGCTTGGAAATCAAAGGGTAAAATTTGTGAATAGGTTTTTGAGGAAAGGAAATGCACCGTATCTGTTTTCCGCAGCCCCGAAACCAATAAGCAGGGGCTCGAAAATCAGAGGGTAAAATTAGTTCATTGGTTTATGAGGAAGTGAAATGCGCTGTATCTGCCTTCCACAGCTTCGAAATTAGTAGACCGGTGGCTTGGAAAACAGACGGTAAAATTTGTCCATTGGTTTTTTAAGAAAGGAAATGCGCCGTATCTGCCTTCCACGGCTTCGAAACCAGTAGACCGGGGGCTTGGAAAGCAGAGGACAAAATTTGTGCATTGGTTTTTGAGGAAAGAAAATGCCCCGTATCAGTCCTACAAAGCTTCGAAACCAGGAGACCGGGATCTTGGAAAGCAAAGGGTAAAATCTGTGAATAAGATTTTGAGGAAAGGAAATACACTCTATCTGTTTTCCACAGCCCCGAAACAAATATGCGGGGGCTCGTAAAGCAGACGGTAAAATGTGTGATTGCTTTTTGAGGAAGGGAAATGCGCCAAATCTGTTTTCCACAGCTCCGAAACCAATAGACGGGGGCTCGGAAAGCAGAGGGTATAATTTGTGAAGAGTTTTTTGAGGAAAGAAAATGCGCCGTATCAGTCCTACAAAGCTTCGAAACCAGGAGACCGGGATCTTAGAAAGCAAAGGGTAAAATCTGTGAATAAGATTTTGAGGAAAGGAAATACACTGTATCTGTTTTCCACAGACCCGAAACAAATATGCGGGGGCTCGTAAAGCAGACGGTAAAATGTGTGATTGCTTTTTGAGGAAGGGAAATGCGCCAAATCTGTTTTCCACAGCTCCGAAACCAATAGACGGGGGCTCGGAAAGCAGAGGGTATAATTTGTGAATAGGTTTTTGAGGAAAGGAAATGCGCCGTGTGTGTTTTCCACAGCTCCGAAATTAGCAGACCTAGGGCTTGGAAAGCAAAGGGTAAAATTTGTGAATAGGATTTTGAGGAAAGTAAATGCACTGTTTTCCACAGCCCCGAAACCAATACGCGGACGCTCGTAAAGCAGAGGGTAAAATTTTTGACTGGTTTTTGAGGAAGGGAAATGCGCCGTATCTGTATTCCACAGCTCCGAAACCAATACGCGGGGGCTCGGAAAGCAAAGGGTATAATTTGTAAATAGGTTTTTGAGGAAAGGAAATGCGCCGTATCTCTTTTCCACAGCCCAGAAACCAATACGCAGTGGCACAGAAAGCAGAGGGTAAAATTTCTGATTGGTTTTCGAGGATAGGAAATGCGCCGTATCTGTCCCCCAAAGCGTCGAAACCAGTAGACCGGGAGCTTGGAAAGCAAAGAGTAAAATTTCTGAATAGGTTTTTGAGGAAAGAAAATGCACCGTATCTGTTTTCGACAGCCCCGAAAGAATACGCGGTGGCTCGGAAAGCAGAGGGTAAAATTTCTGATTGGTTTTTGAGGAAGGAAAATGCGCCGTTTCTGTCCTCCAAAGCTTCGAATCCAGTAGACCGGGAGCTTGGAAAGCAAAGGGTAAAATTTGTGAATAGGTTTTTGAGGAAAGGAAATGCACCATATCTGTTTTCCAAGCCCCGAAACCAATGCGCGGGGGCACGGAAAGCAAGGGTACAATTTGTGATTAGTTGTTGAGGAAAGAAAATGCGCCGTTTGTTTACCACAGCTCCGAAACCAATACGCGGGGCTCGGAAAGCTGAGGGTAAAATTTTTTCATTGGCTTTTGAGAAAAAGAAACGCGCCGTATCTGCCTTCCAGGGCTTCGAAACCAGTGCACCAGGGGCTTGGAAAGCGAAGGGTAAAATTTGTGAATAGGTTTTTGAGGAAGGGAAATGCGCCGTATCTGTTTTCCACAGCTCCGAAACCAATACTCGGGGGCTCGGAAAGCAGAGGGTAAACTTTGTTCATTGGTTTATGAGGAAATGAAATGCGCCGTATCTGCCTTCCGCAGCTTCGAAATCAGTTGACCAGGGGCTTGGAAAGCAGAGGGTAAAATTTGTGCTTTGGTTTTTGATGAAAGGAAATGCGCCGTATCTGCCTTCCACAGCTTCGAAACAAGTAGACGGGGGCTTGGAACGCAGAGGGTAAAATTTGTGTATTGGTTTTTGACGAAAAGAAATGCGCCGTATCCGCCTTCCACAGCTTCGAAACCAGTAGACCGGGAGCTTGTAAACCAAAGGGTAAAATTTGTGAATAGGTTTTTGAGGAAGGGAAATGCACCGTATATGTCCACCAAAGCTTCGAAAGCAGTAGACCGGAAGCTTGGAAAGCAAAGGGTAAAATATGTGAATCGGTTTTTGAGGAAAGGAAATTCACTGTATCTGTTTTCCACAGCCCCGAGACCAATACGCGAGGGCTCGGAAAGCAAGGGTAAAATTTGTGATTAGTTTTTGAGGAAAGAAAATGCGAAGTATGTTTACCACAGCTCCGAAACCAATACGCGGGGGCTCGGAAAGCTGTGGGTAAACTTTGTTCATTGGTTTATGAGGAAATGAAATGCGCCGTATCTGCCTTCCGCAGCTTTGAAATCAGTAGACCAGGGGCTTGGAAAGCGAAGGGTAAAATTTGTGAATAGGTTTTTGAGGAAGGGAATTGCGCCGTATCTGTTTTCCACAGCTCCGAAACCAATACTTGGGGGCTCGGAAAGCAGAGGGTAAACTTTGTTCATTGGTTTATGAGGAAATAAAATGCGCCGTATCTGCCTTCCGCAGCTTTGAAATCAGTAGACCGGGGGCTTGGAAAGCACAGGGTAAAATTTGTGCTTTGGATTTTGAGGAAAGGAAATGCGCCGTATCTGCCTTCCACAGCTTCGAAACCAGTGGACGGGGGCTTGGAACTCTGAGGGTAAAATTTGTGTATTGGTTTTTGAGGAAAAGAAATGCGCCGTATCCGCCTTCCACAGCTTCGAAACCAGTAGACCGGGAGCTTGTAAACCAAAGGGTAAAATTTGTGAATAGGGTTTTGAGGAAGGGAAATGCACCGTATCTGTCCACCAAAGCTTCGAAAGCAGTAGACCGGAAGCTTGGAAAGCAAAGGGTAAAATATGTGAATCGGTTTTTGAGGAAAGGAAATTCACTGTATCTGTTTTCCAGAGCCCCGAGACCAATACGCGGGGGCTCGGAAAGCAAGGGTAAAATTTGTGATTGGTTTTTGAGGAAAGAAAATGCGAAGTATGTTTACCACAGCTCCGAAACCAATACGCGGGGGCTCGGAAAGCTGAGGGTAAACTTTGTTCATTGGTTTATGAGGAAATTAAATGCGCCGTATCTGCCTTCCGCACCTTTGAAATCAGTAGACCAGGGGCTTGGAAAGCGAAGGGTAAAATTTGTGAATAGGTTTTTGAGGAAGGGAATTGCGCCGTATCTGTTTTCCACAGCTCCGAAACCAATACTTGGGGGCTCAGAAAGCAGAGGGTAAACTTTGTT
Source organism: Amblyomma mixtum (assembly GCF_055824585.1). Lineage (NCBI taxonomy): Eukaryota > Metazoa > Arthropoda > Arachnida > Ixodida > Ixodidae > Amblyomma > Amblyomma mixtum. The sequence goes on from NC_143017.1 coordinate 6,335,655, forward strand.
CATTGGTTTATGAGGAAATGAAATGCGCCGTATCTGCCTTCCGCAGCTTTTAAATCAGTAGACCGGGGGCTTGGAAAGCACAGGGTAAAATTTGTGCTTTGGATTTTGAGGAAAGGAAATGCGCCGTATCTGCCTTCCACAGCTTCGAAACCAGTGGACGGGGGCTTGGAACTCTGAGGGTAAAATTTGTGTATTGGTTTTTGAGGAAAAGAAATGCGCCGTATCCGCCTTCCACAGCTTCGAAACCAGTAGACCGGGAGCTTGTAAACCAAAGGGTAAAATTTGTGAATAGGTTTTTGAGGAAGGGAAATGCACCGTATCTGTCCACCAAAGCTTCGAAAGCAGTAGACCGGAAGCTTGGAAAGCAAAGGGTAAAATATGTGAATCGGTTTTTGAGGAAAGGAAATTCACTGTATCTGTTTTCCAGAGCCCCGAGACCAATACGCGGGGGCTCGGAAAGCAAGGGTAAAATTTGTGATTGGTTTTTGAGGAAAGAAAATGCGAAGTATGTTTACCACAGCTCCGAAACCAATACGCGGGGGCTCGGAAAGCTGAGGGTAAACTTTGTTCATTGGTTTATGAGGAAATTAAATGCGCCGTATCTGCCTTCCGCACCTTTGAAATCAGTAGACCAGGGGCTTGGAAAGCACAGGGTAAAATTTGTGCTCTGGGGTTTGAGGAAATGAAATGCGCCGTATCTCCCTTCCACAGCTTCGAAACCAGTAGACCGGTGGGCTTGGAATGCAGAGGGTAAAATTTGTGCATTGGTTATTGAGGAAAAGAAATGCGCCGTATCTGCCTTCCACAGCTTCGAAACCAGTAGACCGGAAGCTTGGAAAGCAAAGGGTAAAATTTGTGAATAGGTTTTTGAGGAAAGGAAACGCGCCGTATCTGTTTTCCACAGCACAGAACCCAATACGCGGAGGCTCGTAAAGCAGAGGGTAAATTTTGTGATTTGTTTTTGAGGAAGGGAAATGCGCCGTATCTGTTTTCCACAGCTCCGAAATTAGTAGACCTGGGGCTTGGAAAGCAAAGGGTAAAATTTGTGAATAGGATTTTGAGGAAAGGAAATGCACTGTATCTTTTCCACAGCCCCGAAACCAATACGCGGAGGCTTGTAAAGCAGAGGGTAAATTTTGTGATTGGTTTTTGAGGAAGGGAAATGCGCCGTATCTGTTTTCCACAGCTCCGAAACCAATACGCGGGGGCTCGGAAAGCAGAGGGTATAATTTGTGATTGGTTTTTGAGGAAAGGAAATGCGCCGTATCTGTCCTCCGAAGCTTCGAAACCAGTAGCCCGGGAGCTTGGAAATCAAAGGGTAAAATTTGTGAATAGGTTTTTGAGGAAAGGAAATGCACCGTATCTGTTTTCCGCAGCCCCGAAACCAATAAGCAGGGGCTCGAAAATCAGAGGGTAAAATTAGTTCATTGGTTTATGAGGAAGTGAAATGCGCTGTATCTGCCTTCCACAGCTTCGAAATTAGTAGGCCTGTGGCTTAGAAAACAGACGGTAAAATTTGTTCATTTGTTTTTGAGGAAAGGAAATGCGCCGTATCTGCCTTCCACGGCTTCGAAACCAGCAGAGGGTAAAATTAGTGCATTGGTTTTTGAGGAAAGAAAATGCGCCGTATCAGTCCTACAAAGCTTCGAAACCAGGAGACCGGGATCTTGGAAAGCAAAGGGTAAAATCTGTGAATAAGATTTTGAGGAAAGGAAATACACTGTATCTGTTTTCCACAGACCCGAAACAAATAGGCGGGGGCTCGTAAAGCAGAGGGTAAAATGTGTGATTGCTTTTTGAGGAAGGGAAATGCGCCGTATCTGTTTTCCACAGCTCCGAAACCAATACGCGGGGGCTGGGAAAGCAGAGGGTATAATTTTTAAATCGGTTTTTGAGGAAAGGAAATGCGCCGTATCTGTTTTCCACAGCCCAGAAACCAATACGCAGGGGCACAGAAAGCAGAGGGTAAAATTTCTGATTGGTTTTCGAGGATAGGAAATGCGCCGTATCTGTCCTCCAAAGCGTCGAAACCAGTAGACCGGGAGCTTGGAAAGCAAAGGGTAAAATTTCTGAATAGGTTTTTGAGGAAAGAAAATGCACCGTATCTGTTTTCGACAGCCTCGAAACAATACGCGGGGGCTCGGAAAGCAGAGGATAAAATTTCTGATTGGTTTTTGAGGAAGGAAAATGCGCCGTTTCTGTCCTCCAAAGCTTCGAAACCAGTAGACCGGGAGCTTGGAAAGCAAAGGGTAAAATTTGTGAATAGGTTTTTGAGGAAAGGAAATGCACCATATCTGTTTTCCACAGCCCCGAAACCAATGCGCGGGGGCACGGAAAGCAAGGGTACAATTTGTGATTAGTTGTTGAGGAAAGAAAATGCGCCGTATGTTTACCACAGCTCCGAAACCAATACGCGGGGGCTCGGAAAGCTGAGGGTAAAATTTTTTCATTGGCTTTTGAGAAAAAGAAACGCGCCGTATCTGCCTTCCACGGCTTCGAAACCAGTAGACCAGGGGCTTGGAAAGCGAAGGGTAAAGTTTGTGAATTGGTTTTTGAGGAAGGGAATTGCGCCGTATCTGTTTTCCACAGCTCCGAAACCAATACTTGGGGGCTCAGAAAGCAGAGGGTAAACTGTTCATTGGTTTATGAGGAAATGAAATGCGCCGTATCTGCCTTCCGCAGCTTTGAAATCAGTAGACCTGGGGCTGGGAAAGCACAGGGTAAAATTTGTGCTTTGAGGTTTGAGGAAAGGAAATGCGCCGTATCTCCCTTCCACAGCTTCGAAACCAGTAGACGGGGGCTTGGAACGCAGAGGGTAAAATTTGTGTATTGGTTTTTGAGGAAAAGAAATGCGCCGTATCCGCCTTCCACAGCTTCGAAACCAGTAGACCGGGAGCTTGTAAACCAAAGGGTAAAATTTGTGAATAGGTTTTTGAGGAAGGGAAATGCACCGTATCTGTTTTCCACAGCCCCGAAACCAAAGCGCGGGGGCACGGAAAGCAAGGGTACAATTTGTGATTAGTTGTTGAGGAAAGAAAATGCGCCGTATGTTTACCACAGCTCCGAAACCAATACGCGGGGGCTCGGAAAGCTGAGGGTAAAATTTTTTCATTGGCTTTTGAGAAAAAGAAACGCGCCGTATCTGCCTTCCACGGCTTCGAAACCACTAGACCAGGGGCTTGGAAAGCGAAGGGTAAAGTTTGTGAATAGGTTTTTGAGGAAGGGAAATGCGCCGTATCTGTTTTCCACAGCTCCGAAACCAATACTCGGGGGCTCGGAAAGCAGAGGGTAAACTTTGTTTATTGGTTTATGAGGAAATGAAATGCGCCGTATCTGCCTTCCACAGCTTCGAAATCAGTAGACCGGGGGCTTGGAAAGCAGAGGGTAAAATTTGTGCTTTGGTTTTTGAGGAAAGGAAATGCGCCGTATCTGCCTTCCACAGCTTCGAAACCAGTAGACGGGGGCTTGGAACGCAGAGGGTAAAATTTGTGTATTGGTTTTTGAGGAAAAGAAATGCGCCGTATCCGCCTTCCACAGCTTCGAAACCAGTAGACCGGGAGCTTGTAAACCAAAGGGTAAAATTTGTGAATAGGTTTTTGAGGAAGGGAAATGCACCGTATCTGTCCACCAAAGCTTCGAAAGCAGTAGACCGGAAGCTTGGAAAGCAAAGGGTAAAATATGTGAATCGGTTTTTGAGGAAAGGAAATTCACTGTATCTGTTTTCCACAGCCCCGAGACCAATACGCGGGGGCTCGGAAAGCAAGGGTAAAATTTGTGATTGGTTTTTGAGGAAATGAAATGCGCCGTATCTGCCTTCCGCAGCTTTGAAATCAGTAGACCAGGGGCTTGGAAAGCGAAGGGTAAAATTTGTGAATAGGTTTTTGAGGAAGGGAATTGCGCCATATCTGTTTTCCACAGCTCCGAAACCAATACTTGGGGGCTCAGAAAGCAGAGGGTAAACTTTGTTCATTGGTTTATGAGGAAATGAAATGCGCCGTATCTGCCTTCCGCAGCTTTGAAATCAGTAGACCTGGGGCTTGGAAAGCACAGGGTAAAATTTGTGCTTTGGGGTTTGAGGAAAGGAAATGCGCCGTATCTGCCTTCCACAGCTTCGAAACCAGTAGACCGGAAGCTTGGAAAGCAAAGGGTAAAATTTGTGAATAGGTTTTTGAGGAAAGGAAACGCGCCGTATCTGTTTTCCACAGCCCCGAAACCAATGCGCGGGGGCACGGAAAGCAAGGGTACAATTTGTGATTAGTTGTTGAGGAAGGAAAATGCGCCGTATGTTTACCACAGCTCCGAAACCAATACGCGGGGGCTCGGAAAGCTGAGGGTAAAATTTTTTCATTGGCTTTTGAGAAAAAGAAACGCGCCGTATCTGCCTTCCACGGCTTCGAAACCAGTAGACCAGGGGCTTGGAAAGCGAAGGGTAAAGTTTGTGAATAGGTTTTTGAGGAAGGGAAATGCGCCGTATCTGTTTTCCACAGCTCCGAAACCAATACTCGGGGGCTCGGAAAGCAGAGGGTACACTTTGTTCATTGGTTTATGAGGAAATGAAATGCGCCGTATCTGCCTTCCGCAGCTTCGAAATCAGTAGACCGGGGGCTTGGAAAGCAGAGGGTAAAATTTGTCCTTTGGTTTTTGAGGAAAGGAAATGCGCCGTATCTGCCTTCCACAGCTTCGAAACCAGTAGACGGGAGCTTGGAACGCAGAGGGTAAAATTTGTGTATTGGTTTTTGAGGAAAAGAAATGCGCCGTATCCGCCTTCCACAGCTTCGAAACCAGTAGACCGGGAGCTTGTAAACCAAAGGGTAAAATTTGTGAATGGGTTTTTGAGGAAGGGAAATGCACCGTATCTGTCCACCAAAGCTTCGAAAGCAGTAGACCGGAAGGTTGGAAAGCAAAGGGTAAAATATGTGAATCGGTTTTTGAGGAAAGGAAATTCACTGTATCTGTTTTCCACAGCCCCGAGACCAATACGCGGGGGCTCGGAAAGCAAGGGTAAAATTTGTGATTGGTTTTTGAGGAAATGAAATGCGCCGTATCTGCCTTCCGCAGCTTTGAAATCAGTAGACCAGGGGCTTGGAAAGCGAAGGGTAAAATTTGTGAATAGGTTTTTGAGGAAGGGAATTGCGCCGTATCTGTTTTCCACAGCTCCGAAACCAATACTTGGGGGCTCAGAAAGCGGAGGGTAAACTTTGTTCATTGGTTTATGAGGAAATGAAATGCGCCGTATCTGCCTTCCGCAGCTTTGAAATCAGTAGACCTGGGGCTTGGAAAGCACAGGGTAAAATTTGTGCTTTGGGGTTTGAGGAAAGGAAATGCGCCGTATCTGCCTTCCACAGCTTCGAAACCAGTAGACCGGAAGCTTGGAAAGCAAAGGGTAAAATTTGTGAATAGGTTTTTGAGGAAAGGAAACGCGCCGTATCTGTTTTCCACAGCCCCGAAACCAATGCGCGGGGGCACGGAAAGCAAGGGTACAATTTGTGATTAGTTGTTGAGGAAGGAAAATGCGCCGTATGTTTACCACAGCTCCGAAACCAATACGCGGGGGCTCGGAAAGCTGAGGGTAAACTTTGTTCATTGGTTTATGAGGAAATGAAATGCGCCGTATCTCCCTTCCGCAGCTTTGAAATCAGTAGAATAGGGGCTTGGAAAGCGAAGGGTAAAATTTGTGAATAGGTTTTTGAGGAAGGGAATTGCGCCGTTTCTGTTTTCCACAGCTCCGAAACCAATACTTGGGGGCTCAGAAAGCAGAGGGTAAACTTTGTTCATTGGTTTATGAGGAAATGAAATGCGCCGTATCTGCCTTCCGCAGCTTTGAAATCAGTAGACCTGGGGCTTGGAAAGCACAGGGTAAAATTTGTGCTTTGGGGTTTGAGGAAAGGAAATGCGCCGTATCTCCCTTCCACAGCTTCGAAACCAGTAGACCGGTGGGCTTGGAATGCAGAGGGTAAAATTTGTGCATTGGTTATTGAGGAAAAGAAATGCGCCGTATCTGCCTTCCACAGCTTCGAAACCAGTAGACCGGAAGCTTGGAAAGCAAAGGGTAAAATTTGTGAATAGGTTTTTGAGGAAAGGAAACGCGCCGTATCTGTTTTCCACAGCACAGAACCCAATACGCGGAGGCTCGTAAAGCAGAGGGTAAATTTTGTGATTTGTTTTTGAGGAAGGGAAATGCGCCGTATCTGTTTTCCACAGCTCCGAAATTAGTATACCTGGGGCTTGGAAAGCAAAGGGTAAAATTTGTGAATAGGATTTTGAGGAAAGGAAATGCACTGTATCTTTTCCACAGCCCCGAAACCAATACGCGGAGGCTCGTAAAGCTTAGGGTAAATTTTGTGATTGGTTTTTGAGGAAGGGAAATGCGCCGTATCTCTTTTCCACAGCTCCGAAATTAGTATACCTGGGGCTTGGAAAGCAAAGGGTAAAATTTGTGAATAGGATTTTGAGGAAAGGAAATGCACTGTATCTTTTCCACAGCCCCGAAACCAATACGCGGAGGCTCGTAAAGCAGAGGGTAAATTTTGTGATTGGTTTTTGAGGAAGGGAAATGCGCCGTATCTGTTTTCCACAGCTCCGAAACCAATACGCGGGGGCTCGGAAAGCAGAGGGTATAATTTGTGATTGGTTTTTGAGGAAAGGAAATGCGCCGTATCTGTCCTCCGAAGCTTCGAAACCAGTAGCCCGGGAGCTTGGAAATCAAAGGGTAAAATTTGTGAATAGGTTTTTGAGGAAAGGAAATGCACCGTATCTGTTTCCGCAGCCCCGAAACCAATAAGCAGGGGCTCGAAAATCAGAGGGTAAAATTAGTTCATTGGTTTATGAGGAAGTGAAATGCGCTGTATCTGCCTTCCACAGCTTCGAAATTAGTAGACCGGTGGCTTGGAAAACAGACGGTAAAATTTGTTCATTTGTTTTTGAGGAAAGGAAATGCGCCGTATCTGCCTTCCACGGCTTCGAAACCAGCAGAGGGTAAAATTAGTGCATTGGTTTTTGAGGATAGAAAATGCGCCGTATCAGTCCTACAAAGCTTCGAAACCAGGAGACCGGGATCTTGGAAAGCAAATGGTAAAATCTGTGAATAAGATTTTGAGGAAAGGAAATACACTGTATCTGTTTTCCACAGACCCGAAACAAATAGGCGGGGGCTCGTAAAGCAGAGGTTAAATGTGTGATTGCTTTTTGAGGAAGGGAAATGCGCCGTATCTGTTTTCCACAGCTCCGAAACCAATACGCGGGGGCTGGGAAAGCAGAGGGTATAATTTTTAAATAGGTTTTTGAGGAAAGGAAATGCGCCGTATCTGTTTTCCACAGCCCAGAAACCAATACGCAGGGGCACAGAAAGCAGAGGGTAAAATTTCTGATTGGTTTTCGAGGA